>NW_027428358.1:110000-117075 GCF_047830755.1 Zonotrichia albicollis | reverse complement strand
TCCGTCTTTTCTCAGCCCTTCTCTCTCGGCCTCGCTCTCACTGTGCCAACTTCCCCGGGAGGGACGGGAGCCGGAGCCGAGCCACAAGGAGACTCGCCCCGGCTAGGCGGAACACTGGCTTTTTCCCTTTGCCGGCCACCTGAGTGCGGCTGCTCCTCTCCGCCTGAAACGTAGGCACAGCCTCAGCCAACCTACGGGGATGCGGCCCGTCACCTCGCTCCCATAATACGGGCAGATAAGTCCCAAGCCGCCGAGGCCTCCAAGAGGACCGAGGGAGATCGACCGGGAAGGGGCGCCGCCTCAGGCCGCAGCCTACGATGAGGTAGCCGGAGGCAGCCGACAACAGCGACCCCTTGGTGAACTTCCGCAGCCGGCCGAGACAACAGGTCTACCCGGCACCCGCCGCTATTTGACTAAGTCCCGCCGGCGCGAGGTAGACCTGGTGTCCCAGGGGCCGGGGTAGACCTGGTGTCCCAGGGGCCGGGGTAGACCTGGTGTCCCGGGCTCCGGGGTAGACCTGGTGTCCCGGGGGCCGGGGTAGACCTGGTGTCCGGGTCTCCGGGGTAGACCTGGTGTCCCGGGGGCCGGGGTAGACCTGGTGTCCGGGGCTCCGGGGTAGACCTGGTGTCCCGGGCGCCGGGGTAGACCTGGTGTCCCGGGCGCCGGGGTAGACCTGGTGTCCGGGTCTCCGGGGTAGACCTGGTGTCCCGGGGGCCGGGGTAGACCTGGTGTCCGGGTCTCCGGGGTAGACCTGGTGTCCCGGGCGCCGGGGTAGACCTGGTGTCCCGGGCGCCGGGGTAGACCTGGTGTCCCGGGCGCCGGGGTAGACCTGGTGTCCCGGGCTCCGGGGTAGACCTGGTGTCCCGGGCGCCGGGGTAGACCTGGTGTCCCAGGGACCGGGGTAGACCTGGTGTCCCGCCAGATCCGGAGAAGACCTGGTGTCCCCGGCCCGAGAGCCAGCAGACCTGGTGTCCCCGGACCGAGACGGGGTAGACCGGCTGTCCGCGGCCAGAGACGGGGTAGACCTGGTGTCCCCGGCCCGAGACGGGGTAGACCTGGTGTCTGCGGCACAAGACGGGGTAGACCTGGTGTCTCCGGCCAGAAGCGGGGTAGACCTGTTGTCCTAGAGCCCGGGGTAGACCTGGTGTCCCGGGGGCCGGGGTAGACCTGGTGTCCGGGTCTCCGGGGTAGACCTGGTGTCCCGGGGGCCGGGGTAGACCTGGTGTCCGGGGCTCCGGGGTAGACCTGGTGTCCCGGGCGCCGGGGTAGACCTGGTGTCCCGGGCTCCGGGGTAGACCTGGTGTCCCGGGCGCCGGGGTAGACCTGGTGTCCCGGGGGCCGGGGTAGACCTGGTGTCCGGGGCTCCGGGGTAGACCTGGTGTCCCGGGCGCCGGGGTAGACCTGGTGTCCGGGTCTCCGGGGTAGACCTGGTGTCCCGGGCGCCGGGGTAGACCTGGTGTCCGGGGCTCCGGGGTAGACCTGGTGTCCCGGGCGCCGGGGTAGACCTGGTGTCCCGGGCTCCGGGGTAGACCTGGTGTCCCGGGCGCCGGGGTAGACCTGGTGTCCCAGGGACCGGGGTAGACCTGGTGTCCCGCCAGATCCGGAGAAGACCTGGTGTCCCCGGCCCGAGAGCCAGCAGACCTGGTGTCCCCGGACCGAGACGGGGTAGACCGGCTGTCCGCGGCCAGAGACGGGGTAGACCTGGTGTCCCCGGCCCGAGACGGGGTAGACCTGGTGTCTGCGGCACAAGACGGGGTAGACCTGGTGTCTCCGGCCAGAAGCGGGGTAGACCTGTTGTCCTAGAGCCCGGGGTAGACCTGGTGTCCCGGGGGCCGGGGTAGACCTGGTGTCCGGGTCTCCGGGGTAGACCTGGTGTCCCGGGGGCCGGGGTAGACCTGGTGTCCGGGGCTCCGGGGTAGACCTGGTGTCCCGGGCGCCGGGGTAGACCTGGTGTCCCGGGCTCCGGGGTAGACCTGGTGTCCCGGGCGCCGGGGTAGACCTGGTGTCCGGGTCTCCGGGGTAGACCTGGTGTCCCGGGGGCCGGGGTAGACCTGGTGTCCGGGGCTCCGGGGTAGACCTGGTGTCCCGGGCGCCGGGGTAGACCTGGTGTCCGGGTCTCCGGGGTAGACCTGGTGTCCCGGGCGCCGGGGTAGACCTGGTGTCCGGGGCTCCGGGGTAGACCTGGTGTCCCGGGCGCCGGGGTAGACCTGGTGTCCCGGGCGCCGGGGTAGACCTGGTGTCCGGGTCTCCGGGGTAGACCTGGTGTCCCGGGGGCCGGGGTAGACCTGGTGTCCGGGGCTCCGGGGTAGACCTGGTGTCCCGGGGGCCGGGGTAGACCTGGTGTCCGGGGCTCCGGGGTAGACCTGGTGTCCCGGGCGCCGGGGTAGACCTGGTGTCCCGGGCTCCGGGGTAGACCTGGTGTCCCGGGGGCCGGGGTAGACCTGGTGTCCGGGGCTCCGGGGTAGACCTGGTGTCCCGGGCGCCGGGGTAGACCTGGTGTCCCGGGCTCCGGGGTAGACCTGGTGTCTTCGGCACAAGACGGGGTAGACCTGGTGTCCCGGGCGCCGGGGTAGACCTGGTGTCCCGGGCTCCGGGGTAGACCTGGTGTCCCGGGGGCCGGGGTAGACCTGGTGTCCCGGGCTCCGGGGTAGACCTGGTGTCCCGGGCGCCGGGGTAGACCTGGTGTCCCGGGCTCCGGGGTAGACCTGGTGTCTTCGGCACAAGACGGGGTAGACCTGGTGTCCCAGGGGCCAGAAGCGGGGTAGACCTGTTGTCCTAGAGCCCTGGGTAGACCTGGTATCCCGGGCGCCGGGGTAGACCTGTTGTCCTAGAGCCCTGGGTAGACCTGGTGTCCCGGGCGCCGGGGTAGACCTGTTGTCCTAGAGCGCTGGGTAGACCTGGTGTCCCGGGGACCGGGGTAGACCTGGTGTCCCGGGCTCCGGGGTAGACCTGGTGTCCCAGGGGCCGGGGTAGACCTGGTGTCCCGGGCTCCGGGGTAGACCTGGTGTCCCAGGGGCCGGGGTAGACCTGGTGTCCCAGGGGCCGGGGTAGACCTGGTGTCCCGGGCTCGGGGGTAGACCTGGTGTCCCGGGGGCCGGGGTAGACCTGGTGTCCCGGGCTCCGGGGTAGACCTGGTGTCCTCGAGCGCCGGGTAGACCTGGTGTCCCAGGGACCGGGGTAGACCTGGTGTCCCGGGCGCCGGGGTAGACCCGGTGTCCTCGAGCGCCGGGTAGACCTGTTGTCCCGGGACTCGGGGTAGACCTGGTGTCCCGTTCCCCGGGGTAGACCTGGTGTCCCAGGGCCTACCCCGGGGCCCGGGACACCAGGTCTACCCATGGTCCCAGGACACCAGGTCTACCCCGGGGAACGGGACACCAGGTCTACCCCGGGCCCTGGGACACCAGGTCTACCCATGGTCCTGGGACACCAGGTCTACCCCGGGGCCCGCGACACCAGGTCTACCCATGGTCCCAGGACACCAGGTCTACCCCGGGGAACGGGACACCAGGTCTACCCCGGGCCCTGGGACACCAGGTCTACCCCGGGGCCCGCGACACCTGGTCTACCCAGTGCTCTAGGACAACAGGTCTACCCCGGGGCCCGCGACACCAGGTCTACCCAGGGCCCTCGGACACCAGGTCTACCCCGGGGAACGGGACACCAGGTCTACCCCGGGCCCTGGGACACCAGGTCTACCCAGGGCCCTCGGACACCAGGTCTACCCCGGGGAACGGGACACCAGGTCTACCCCGGGCCCTGGGACAACAGGTCTACCCCGGGGCCCTCTGACACCAGGTCTACCCCGGGGAACGGGACACCAGGTCTACCCCGGGGCCCGGGACGCCAGGTCTACCCCGGGGAACGGGACACCAGGTCTACCCAGGGCCCTCGGACACCAGGTCTACCCCGGGGAACGGGACACCAGGTCTACCCCGGGCCCTGGGACAACAGGTCTACCCCGGGGCCCTCTGACACCAGGTCTACCCCGGGGAACGGGACACCAGGTCTACCCCGGGGCCCGGGACACCAGGTCTACCCCGGGGAACGGGACACCAGGTCTACCCCGGGGAACGGGACACCAGGTCTACCCATGGTCCCAGGACACCAGGTCTACCCCGGGGAACGGGACACCAGGTCTACCCCGGGCCCTGGGACACCAGGTCTACCCCGGGCCCCGGGACACCAGGTCTACCCCGGGCCCTGGGACACCAGGTCTACCCAGGGCCCTCGGACACCAGGTCTACCCAGGGCCCTCGGACACCAGGTCTACCCTGGCGCCCGGGACACCAGGTCTACCCCGTGCCCTGGGACAACAGGTCTACCCCGGGGCCCTCTGACACCAGGTCTACCCCGGCGCCCGGGACACCAGGTCTACCCCGGGGCCCGGGACGCCAGGTCTACCCCGGGGAACGGGACACCAGGTCTACCCAGGGCCCTCGGACACCAGGTCTACCCCGGGGAACGGGACACCAGGTCTACCCCGGGCCCTGGGACAACAGGTCTACCCCGGGGCCCTCTGACACCAGGTCTACCCCGGGGAACGGGACACCAGGTCTACCCCGGGGCCCGGGACACCAGGTCTACCCCGGGGAACGGGACACCAGGTCTACCCCGGGGAACGGGACACCAGGTCTACCCATGGTCCCAGGACACCAGGTCTACCCCGGGGAACGGGACACCAGGTCTACCCCGGGCCCTGGGACACCAGGTCTACCCCGGGCCCCGGGACACCAGGTCTACCCCGGGCCCTGGGACACCAGGTCTACCCAGGGCCCTCGGACACCAGGTCTACCCAGGGCCCTCGGACACCAGGTCTACCCTGGCGCCCGGGACACCAGGTCTACCCCGTGCCCTGGGACAACAGGTCTACCCCGGGGCCCTCTGACACCAGGTCTACCCCGGGGAACGGGACACCAGGTCTACCCCGGGGAACGGGACACCAGGTCTACCCAGGGCCCTCGGACACCAGGTCTACCCCGGGGAACGGGACACCAGGTCTACCCCGGGCCCTGGGACAACAGGTCTACCCCGGGGCCCTCTGACACCAGGTCTACCCCGGGGAACGGGACACCAGGTCTACCCCGGGGCCCGGGACACCAGGTCTACCCCGGGCCCCGGGACACCAGGTCTACCCCGGGGAACGGGACACCAGGTCTACCCATGGTCCCAGGACACCAGGTCTACCCCGGGGAACGGGACACCAGGTCTACCCAGGGCCCTCGGACACCAGGTCTACCCTGGCGCCCGGGACACCAGGTCTACCCCGGGCCCTGGGACAACAGGTCTACCCCGGGGCCCGCGACACCAGGTCTACCCATGGTCCCAGGACACCAGGTCTACCCCGGGGAACGGGACACCAGGTCTACCCCGGGCCCTGGGACACCAGGTCTACCCCGGGGCCCGCGACACCTGGTCTACCCAGTGCTCTAGGACAACAGGTCTACCCCGGGGCCCGCGACACCAGGTCTACCCAGGGCCCTCGGACACCAGGTCTACCCCGGGGAACGGGACACCAGGTCTACCCCGGGCCCTGGGACACCAGGTCTACCCAGGGCCCTCGGACACCAGGTCTACCCCGGGGAACGGGACACCAGGTCTACCCCGGGCCCTGGGACAACAGGTCTACCCCGGGGCCCTCTGACACCAGGTCTACCCCGGGGAACGGGACACCAGGTCTACCCCGGGGCCCGGGACACCAGGTCTACCCCGGGGAACGGGACACCAGGTCTACCCCGGGCCCTGGGACAACAGGTCTACCCCGGGGCCCTCTGACACCAGGTCTACCCCGGGGAACGGGACACCAGGTCTACCCCGGGGCCCGGGACACCAGGTCTACCCCGGGGAACGGGACACCAGGTCTACCCCGGGGAACGGGACACCAGGTCTACCCATGGTCCCAGGACACCAGGTCTACCCCGGGGAACGGGACACCAGGTCTACCCCGGGCCCTGGGACACCAGGTCTACCCCGGGCCCCGGGACACCAGGTCTACCCCGGGCCCTGGGACACCAGGTCTACCCAGGGCCCTCGGACACCAGGTCTACCCTGGCGCCCGGGACACCAGGTCTACCCCGTGCCCTGGGACAACAGGTCTACCCCGGGGCCCTCTGACACCAGGTCTACCCCGGGGAACGGGACACCAGGTCTACCCCGGGCCCTGGGACACCAGGTCTACCCCGGGGCCCTCTGACACCAGGTCTACCCCGGGCCCTGGGACACCAGGTCTACCTCGGGGTTAGGGTTAGGGTTAGGGTGTGGGTTGGGGTTGGGGTTGGGGTTAGGGTTAGGGTTAGGGTTGGGGTTGGGGTTGGGGTTGGGGTTAGGGTTAGGGAAACCAGGTCTACCCCGGGGCCCGCGACACCGGGTCTACCCCGGGGCCCTCGGTCACCAGGTCTACCCGGGGGTTAGGGTTAGGGTTAGGGTAAGGGTTGGGGTAAGGGTTAGGGTTAGGGTAAGGGTTGGGGTTGGGGTTGGGGTTGGGGTAGGGGTTAGGGTTGGGGTTGGGGTTGGGGTTGGGGTTAGGGTTAGGGTTAGGGTTAGGGAAACCAGGTCTACCCCGGGGCCCGCGACACCCGGTCTACCCCGGGGCCCTCGGACACCAGGTCTACCCCGGGGTTAGGGTTAGGGTAAGGGTTGGGGTTGGGGTAAGGGTTAGGGTTAGGGTTAGGGTTAGGGTAAGGGTTGGGGTTGGGGTTGGGGTAAGGGTTAGGGTTGGGGTAAGGGGTAGGGTTAGGGTTAGGGTTAGGGTAAGGGTTGGGGTTGGGGTTGGGGTAAGGGTTAGGGTTAGGGTTGGGGTAAGGGGTAGGGTTAGGGTTAGGGTTGGGGTTGGGGTTGGGGTTGGGGTTAGGGTTAGGGTTAGGGTTAGGGTGTGGGTTGGGGTTGGGGTTGGGGTTAGGGTTAGGGTTAGGTTTAGGGTTAGGGACACCAGGTCTACCCCGGGCCCTGGGACAACAGGTCTACCCCGGGGCCTGGGCTGCCGTAGCCTAAGTCCGGCGGCGGACACCAGGTCTACCCCGAGCCCCGGGCTGCCGTAGCCTAAGTCCGGCGGCGGACACCAGGTCTACCCCGAGCCCCG
>NW_027428358.1:90000-97500 GCF_047830755.1 Zonotrichia albicollis | reverse complement strand
CCCGCCCGCCCGCCCGCGGGCGCCAACGGATTCCCTTCTCGGCTAGGCAACGGCAGGACTGGGACTGGGCTGGCCCGCCAGGCCGGGGGGACTCGGCTTCCCCTTCCGGCCCGGGGAACCCGGCCGAGCGTGCCAGAAATACGTGCCACCGGACCGCGCGCCGCCGGCGGCCGGCTTTCCCTTTCCGGAAAAAAATAGCCGGAGGAACGGCACGACAAAAAGGCACATGGAGGCGGCGTTCGCAGCGACCCGTGCTAGCCACGGGGGCCGCGGGCCCGGGACGCCGGAGGCACCCGCGGGGGCGAGTTACGAGTCTCACTCCCCCACGGAGCCCCAGACATCCCGCTCGCTCCCTTCTCTCTCGCCGACGTGGCCCGCGCGCGCCTTCGTCGCAACGGCTCCTCGGTGCCGCGGCTTAAGGCCGCCAGAGAAAAATCCGCGGAGGCCGGGCGGGCGCCCCCACTCTCTGCCCGCGCACCGGCGCGCCTAAACCGCGGAAAAAAAAGAAAAAACGCGGACCCGCGTGGCAACCCAGCCCGCCCGGCCCAAGGGGCTCGGTCGATGCGCCCGCGACCGAGGTGGACGAGGCGCCGCCGCCTCGCCCGGGAAAGGTCCGGGGGGCTCTCGGACTCTCTCTCTCTCTCTCTCTCTCTGTCGGGTGCCGGGTCCGTCAACTCTGAAAAACTCCGCCCGCCAACGCGGGTCCCCGGCTTAAGGCCGAGGAAGGGGGACGGCTTCAACGAGGCGGCCCGGGGACGGGGCGCCCCGACCCCGGCTCCGCAGCTTCACCGGGCGGGCGGACGGCCCAAAACAGTGCCCGCCGAGTGGGCCCCGGCTTAAGGCCAGGCACAAAAGGGACGAGGCGCCGCCGCCTCGCCCGCCAAGCGGCTCTCTCGAATCGCCTTTCACAGCCCTTCTCTCTCGGCATCCCGGGGGGAGATCCGGCCCCTCCACTCGGCAGCCCTTCTCTCTCGGCATCCCGGGGGGAGATCCGGCCCCTCCGCTCGGCAGCCCTTCTCTCTCGGCATCCCGGGGGGAAACCGGCCCCTCCGCTCGGCAGCCCTTCTCTCTCGGCATCCCGGGGGGAGATCCGGCCCCTCCGCTCGGCAGCCCTTCTCTCTCGGCATCCCGGGGGGAGATCCGGCCCCTCCGCTCGGCAGCCCTTCTCTCTCGGCATCCCGGGGGGAGATCCGGCCCCTCCGCTCGGCAGCCCTTCTCTCTCGGCATCCCGGGGGAAACCGGCCCCTCCCCGCGGGCAGCCCTTCTCTCTCGGCATCCCGGGGGAAACCGGGCCCCTCCGCTCGGCAGCCCTTCTCTCTCGGCATCCCGGGGGGAATCCGGCCCCTCCGCTCGGCAGCCCTTCTCTCTCGGCATCCCGGGGGGAATCCGGCCCCTTCTCTCTCTCTCTCTCTCGGCCTCCCGGGGGAACCGGCCCCTCCGCTCGCAGCCCTTCTCTCTCGGTCTCTCGGGGGGATCCGGTCCGTCTTTTCTCAGCCCTTCTCTCTCGGCCTCACTCTCACTGTGCCAACTTCCCCGGGAGGGACGGGAGCCGGAGCCGAGCCACAAGGAGACTCGCCCCGGCTAGGCGGAACACTGGCTTTTTCCCTTTGCCGGCCACCTGAGTGCGGCTGCTCCTCTCCGCCTTAAACGTAGGCACAGCCTCAGCCAACCTACGGGGATGCGGCCCGTCACCTCGCTCCCATAATACGGGCAGATAAGTCCCAAGCCGCCGAGGCCTCCAAGAGGACCGATGGAGATCGACCGGGAAGGGGCGCCGCCTCAGGCCGCAGCCTACGATGAGGCAGCCGGAGGCAGCCGACAACAGCGACCCCTTGGTGAACTTCCGCAGCCGGCCGAGACAACAGGTCTACCCGGCACCCGCCGCTATTTGACTAAGTCCCGCCGGCGCGAGGTAGACCTGGTGTCCCAGGGGCCGGGGTAGACCTGGTGTCCCGGGCTCCGGGGTAGACCTGGTGTCCCGGGGGCCGGGGTAGACCTGGTGTCCGGGGCTCCGGGGTAGACCTGGTGTCCCGGGCGCCGGGGTAGACCTGGTGTCCCGGGCTCCGGGGTAGACCTGGTGTCCCGGGCGCCGGGGTAGACCTGGTGTCCCGGGGGCCGGGGTAGACCTGGTGTCCGGGTCTCCGGGGTAGACCTGGTGTCCCGGGGGCCGGGGTAGACCTGGTGTCCGGGGCTCCGGGGTAGACCTGGTGTCCCGGGCGCCGGGGTAGACCTGGTGTCCCGGGCTCCGGGGTAGACCTGGTGTCCCGGGCGCCGGGGTAGACCTGGTGTCCCGGGCTCCGGGGTAGACCTGGTGTCCCGGGCGCCGGGGTAGACCTGGTGTCCCAGGGACCGGGGTAGACCTGGTGTCCCGCCAGATCCGGAGAAGACCTGGTGTCCCCGGCCCGAGAGCCAGCAGACCTGGTGTCCCCGGACCGAGACGGGGTAGACCGGCTGTCCGCGGCCAGAGACGGGGTAGACCTGGTGTCCCCGGCCCGAGACGGGGTAGACCTGGTGTCTGCGGCACAAGACGGGGTAGACCTGGTGTCTCCGGCCAGAAGCGGGGTAGACCTGTTGTCCTAGAGCCCGGGGTAGACCTGGTGTTCCGGGGGCCGGGGTAGACCTGGTGTCCGGGGCTCCGGGGTAGACCTGGTGTCCCGGGCGCCGGGGTAGACCTGGTGTCCCGGGCTCCGGGGTAGACCTGGTGTCCCGGGCGCCGGGGTAGACCTGGTGTCCCGGGGGCCGGGGTAGACCTGGTGTCCGGGTCTCCGGGGTAGACCTGGTGTCCCGGGGGCCGGGGTAGACCTGGTGTCCGGGGCTCCGGGGTAGACCTGGTGTCCCGGGCGCCGGGGTAGACCTGGTGTCCCGGGCTCCGGGGTAGACCTGGTGTCCCGGGCGCCGGGGTAGACCTGGTGTCCCGGGCTCCGGGGTAGACCTGGTGTCCCGGGCGCCGGGGTAGACCTGGTGTCCCGGGGGCCGGGGTAGACCTGGTGTCCGGGGCTCCGGGGTAGACCTGGTGTCCCGGGCTCCGGGGTAGACCTGGTGTCCCGGGGGCCGGGGTAGACCTGGTGTCCGGGGCTCCGGGGTAGACCTGGTGTCCCGGGCGCCGGGGTAGACCTGGTGTCCCGGGCTCCGGGGTAGACCTGGTGTCCCGGGCGCCGGGGTAGACCTGGTGTCCCGGGGGCCGGGGTAGACCTGGTGTCCGGGTCTCCGGGGTAGACCTGGTGTCCCGGGGGCCGGGGTAGACCTGGTGTCCGGGGCTCCGGGGTAGACCTGGTGTCCCGGGCGCCGGGGTAGACCTGGTGTCCCGGGCTCCGGGGTAGACCTGGTGTCCCGGGCGCCGGGGTAGACCTGGTGTCCCGGGCTCCGGGGTAGACCTGGTGTCCCGGGCGCTGGGGTAGACCTGGTGTCCCAGGGACCGGGGTAGACCTGGTGTCCCGCCAGATCCGGAGAAGACCTGGTGTCCCCGGCCCGAGAGCCAGCAGACCTGGTGTCCCCGGACCGAGACGGGGTAGACCGGCTGTCCGCGGCCAGAGACGGGGTAGACCTGGTTTCCCCGGCCCGAGACGGGGTAGACCTGGTGTCTGCGGCACAAGACGGGGTAGACCTGGTGTCTCCGGCCAGAAGCGGGGTAGACCTGTTGTCCTAGAGCCCGGGGTAGACCTGGTGTCCCGGGGGCCGGGGTAGACCTGGTGTCCGGGGCTCCGGGGTAGACCTGGTGTCCCGGGCGCCGGGGTAGACCTGGTGTCCCGATGGCCGGGGTAGACCTGGTGTCCCAGGGGCCGGGGGTAGACCTGGTGTCCCGGGCTCCGGGGTAGACCTGGTGTCCCGGGGGCCGGGGTAGACCTGGTGTCCCGGGCGCCGGGGTAGACCTGGTGTCCCGGGCTCCGGGGTAGACCTGGTGTCCCGGGCGCCGGGGTAGACCTGGTGTCCCGGGCGCCGGGGTAGACCTGGTGTCCCAGGGACCGGGGTAGACCTGGTGTCCCGCCAGATCCGGAGAAGACCTGGTGTCCCCGGCCCGAGAGCCAGCAGACCTGGTGTCCCCGGACCGAGACGGGGTAGACCGGCTGTCCGCGGCCAGAGACGGGGTAGACCTGGTGTCCCCGGCCCGAGACGGGGTAGACCTGGTGTCTCCGGCCAGAAGCGGGGTAGACCTGTTGTCCTAGAGCCCGGGGTAGACCTGGTGTCCCGGGGGCCGGGGTAGACCTGGTGTCCGGGGCTCCGGGGTAGACCTGGTGTCCCAGGCGCCGGGGTAGACCTGGTGTCCCGGGCTCCGGGGTAGACCTGGTGTCCCGGGCGCCGGGGTAGACCTGGTGTCCCGATGGCCGGGGTAGACCTGGTGTCCCAGGGGCCGGGGTAGACCTGGTGTCCCGGGCTCCGGGGTAGACCTGGTGTCCCGGGGGCCGGGGTAGACCTGGTGTCCCGGGCTCCGGGGTAGACCTGGTGTCCCGGGGGCCGGGGTAGACCTGGTGTCCCGGGCTCCGGGGTAGACCTGGTGTCCCGGGCGCCGGGGTAGACCTGGTGTCCCGGGCTCCGGGGTAGACCTGGTGTCTTCGGCACAAGACGGGGTAGACCTGGTGTCCCAGGGGCCAGAAGCGGGGTAGACCTGTTGTCCTAGAGCCCTGGGTAGACCTGGTATCCCGGGCGCCGAGGTAGACCTGTTGTCCTAGAGCCCTGGGTAGACCTGGTGTCCCGGGCGCCGGGGTAGACCTGGTGTCCCGGGCTCCGGGGTAGACCTGGTGTCCCAGGCGCCGGGGTAGACCTGGTGTCCCAGGGGCCGGGGTAGACCTGGTGTCCCGGGGGCCGGGGTAGACCTGGTGTCCCAGGGGCCGGGGTAGACCTGGTGTCCCGGGCTCGGGGGTAGACCTGGTGTCCCGGGGGCCGGGGTAGACCTGGTGTCCCGGGCTCCGGGGTAGACCTGGTGTCCTCGAGCGCCGGGTAGACCTGGTGTCCCAGGGACCGGGGTAGACCTGGTGTCCCGGGCTCCGGGGTAGACCTGGTGTCCCAGGGCCTACCCCGGGGCCCGGGACACCAGGTCTACCCATGGTCCCAGGACACCAGGTCTACCCCGGGGAACGGGACACCAGGTCTACCCCGGGCCCTGGGACACCAGGTCTACCCATGGTCCTGGGACACCAGGTCTACCCCGGGGCCCGCGACACCAGGTCTACCCATGGTCCCAGGACACCAGGTCTACCCCGGGGAACGGGACACCAGGTCTACCCCGGGCCCTGGGACACCAGGTCTACCCCGGGGCCCGGGACACCTGGTCTACCCAGTGCTCTAGGACAACAGGTCTACCCCGGGGCCCGCGACACCAGGTCTACCCAGGGCCCTGGGACACCAGGTCTACCCCGGGGAACGGGACACCAGGTCTACCCCGGGCCCTGGGACACCAGGTCTACCCAGGGCCCTCGGACACCAGGTCTACCCCGGGGAACGGGACACCAGGTCTACCCCGGGCCCTGGGACAACAGGTCTACCCCGGGGCCCTCTGACACCAGGTCTACCCCGGGGAACGGGACACCAGGTCTACCCCGGGGCCCGGGACACCAGGTCTACCCCGGGGAACGGGACACCAGGTCTACCCAGGGCCCTCGGACACCAGGTCTACCCCGGGGAACGGGACACCAGGTCTACCCCGGGCCCTGGGACAACAGGTCTACCCCGGGGCCCTCTGACACCAGGTCTACCCCGGGGAACGGGACACCAGGTCTACCCCGGGGCCCGGGACACCAGGTCTACCCCGGGCCCCGGGACACCCGGTCTACCCCGGGGAACGGGACACCAGGTCTACCCATGGTCCCAGGACACCAGGTCTACCCCGGGGAACGGGACACCAGGTCTACCCCGGGCCCTGGGACACCAGGTCTACCCCGGGCCCCGGGACACCAGGTCTACCCAGGGCCCTCGGACACCAGGTCTACCCAGGGCCCTCGGACACCAGGTCTACCCTGGCGCCCGGGACACCAGGTCTACCCCGGGCCCTGGGACAACAGGTCTACCCCGGGGCCCTCTGACACCAGGTCTACCCCGGGGAACGGGACACCAGGTCTACCCCGGGGAACGGGACACCAGGTCTACCCAGGGCCCTCGGGACACCAGGTCTACCCCGGGGAACGGGACACCAGGTCTACCCCGGGCCCTGGGACACCAGGTCTACCCCGGGGCCCTCTGACACCAGGTCTACCCCGGGGAACGGGACACCAGGTCTACCCCGGGGCCCGGGACACCAGGTCTACCCCGGGGAACGGGACACCAGGTCTACCCAGGGCCCTCGGACACCAGGTCTACCCCGGGGAACGGGACACCAGGTCTACCCCGGGCCCTGGGACAACAGGTCTACCCCGGGGCCCTCTGACACCAGGTCTACCCCGGGGAACGGGACACCAGGTCTACCCCGGGGCCCGGGACACCAGGTCTACCCCGGGGAACGGGACACCAGGTCTACCCCGGGGAACGGGACACCAGGTCTACCCATGGTCCCAGGACACCAGGTCTACCCCGGGGAACGGGACACCAGGACTACCCCGGGCCCTGGGACACCAGGTCTACCCCGGGGCCCGGGACACCAGGTCTACCCCGGGGAACGGGACACCAGGTCTACCCAGGGCCCTCGGACACCAGGTCTACCCCGGGGAACGGGACACCAGGTCTACCCCGGGCCCTGGGACAACAGGTCTACCCCGGGGCCCTCTGACACCAGGTCTACCCCGGGGAACGGGACACCAGGTCTACCCCGGGGCCCGGGACACCAGGTCTACCCCGGGGAACGGGACACCAGGTCTACCCCGGGGAACGGGACACCAGGTCTACCCATGGTCCCAGGACACCAGGTCTACCCCGGGGAACGGGACACCAGGTCTACCCCGGGCCCTGGGACACCAGGTCTACCCCGGGCCCCGGGACACCAGGTCTACCCCGGG
Organism: Zonotrichia albicollis; assembly: GCF_047830755.1. Taxonomy (NCBI): domain Eukaryota; kingdom Metazoa; phylum Chordata; class Aves; order Passeriformes; family Passerellidae; genus Zonotrichia; species Zonotrichia albicollis. The sequence continues at coordinate 90,577 of NW_027428358.1, read as the reverse complement.
CCCTGGGACACCAGGTCTACCCAGGGCCCTCGGACACCAGGTCTACCCAGGGCCCTCGGACACCAGGTCTACCCTGGCGCCCGGGACACCAGGTCTACCCCGGGCCCTGGGACAACAGGTCTACCCCGGGGCCCTCTGACACCAGGTCTACCCCGGGGAACGGGACACCAGGTCTACCCCGGGGCCCGGGACACCAGGTCTACCCATGGTCCCCGGACACCAGGTCTACCCAGGGGCCCGCGACACCAGGTCTACCTCGGGGAACGGGACACCAGGTCTACCCCGGGGCCCGCGACACCTGGTCTACCCAGTGCTCTAGGACAACAGGTCTACCCCGGGGCCCGCGACACCAGGTCTACCCCGGGGAACGGGACACCAGGTCTACCCCGGGCCCCGGGACACCAGGTCTACCCCGGGCCCTGGGACACCAGGTCTACCCCGGGGAACGGGACACCAGGTCTACCCCGGGGCCCGGGACACCAGGTCTACCCCGGGCCCCGGGACACCAGGTCTACCCCGGGCCCCGGGACACCAGGTCTACCCCGGGGAACGGGACACCAGGTCTACCCATGGTCCC
>NW_027428358.1:67500-75000 GCF_047830755.1 Zonotrichia albicollis | reverse complement strand
CGCAACGGCTCCTCGGTGCCGCGGCTTAAGGCCGCCAGAGAAAAATCCGCGGAGGCCGGGCGGGCGCCCCCACTCTCTGCCCGCGCACCGGCGCGCCTAAACCGCGGAAAAAAAAGAAAAAACGCGGACCCGCGTGGCAACCCAGCCCGCCCGGCCCAAGGGGCTCGGTCGATGCGCCCACGACCGAGGTGGACGAGGCGCCGCCGCCTCGCCCGGGAAAGGTCCGGGGGGCTCTCGGAATCTCTCTCTCTCTCTCTCTCTCTGTCGGGTGCCGGGTCCGTCAACTCCGAAAAACTCCGCCCGCCAACGCGGGTCCCCGGCTTAAGGCCGAGGAAGGGGGACGGCTTCAACGAGGCGGCCCGGGGACGGGGCGCCCCGACCCCGGCTCCGCAGCTTCACCGGGCGGGCGGACGGCCCGAAACAGTGCCCGCCGAGTGGGCCCCGGCTTAAGGCCAGGCACAAAAGGGACGAGGCGCCGCCGCCTCGCCCGCCAAGCGGCTCTCTCGAATCGCCTTTCACAGCCCTTCTCTCTCGGCATCCCGGGGGGATCCGGCCCCTCCGCTCGGCAGCCCTTCTCTCTCGGCATCCCGGGGGGAGATCCGGCCCCTCCGCTCGGCAGCCCTTCTCTCTCGGCATCCCGGGGGGAAACCGGCCCCTCCGCTCGGCAGCCCTTCTCTCTCGGCATCCCGGGGGGAGATCCGGCCCCTCCGCTCGGCAGCCCTTCTCTCTCGGCATCCCGGGGGGAGATCCGGCCCCTCCGCTCGGCAGCCCTTCTCTCTCGGCATCCCGGGGGGAGATCCGGCCCCTCCGCTCGGCAGCCCTTCTCTCTCGGCATCCCGGGGGGAGATCCGGCCCCTCCGCTCGGCAGCCCTTCTCTCTCGGCATCCCGGGGGGAGATCCGGCCCCTCCGCTCGGCAGCCCTTCTCTCTCGGCATCCCGGGGGAAACCGGCCCCTCCCCGCTGGCAGCCCTTCTCTCTCGGCATCCCGGGGGAAACCGGCCCCCTCCGCTCGGCAGCCCTTCTCTCTCGGCATCCCGGGGGGAATCCGGCCCCTCCGCTCGGCAGCCCTTCTCTCTCGGCATCCCGGGGGGAATCCGGCCCCTTCTCTCTATCTCTCGGCCTCCCGGGGGAACCGGCCCCTCCGCTCGCAGCCCTTCTCTCTCGGTCTCTCGGGGGGATCCGGTCCGTCTTTTCTCAGCCCTTCTCTCTCGGCCTCGCTCTCACTGTGCCAACTTCCCCGGGAGGGACGGGAGCCGGAGCCGAGCCACAAGGAGACTCGCCCCGGCTAGGCGGAACACTGGCTTTTTCCCTTTGCCGGCCACCTGAGTGCGGCTGCTCCTCTCCGCCTGAAACGTAGGCACAGCCTCAGCCAACCTACGGGGATGCGGCCCGTCACCTCGCTCCCATAATACGGGCAGATAAGTCCCAAGCCGCCGAGGCCTCCAAGAGGACCGAGGGAGATCGACCGGGAAGGGGCGCCGCCTCAGGCCGCAGCCTACGATGAGGTAGCCGGAGGCAGCCGACAACAGCGACCCCTTGGTGAACTTCCGCAGCCGGCCGAGACAACAGGTCTACCCGGCACCCGCCGCTATTTGACTAAGTCCCGCCGGCGCGAGGTAGACCTGGTGTCCCAGGGGCCGGGGTAGACCTGGTGTCCCAGGGGCCGGGGTAGACCTGGTGTCCCGGGCTCCGGGGTAGACCTGGTGTCCCGGGGGCCGGGGTAGACCTGGTGTCCGGGTCTCCGGGGTAGACCTGGTGTCCCGGGGGCCGGGGTAGACCTGGTGTCCGGGGCTCCGGGGTAGACCTGGTGTCCCGGGCGCCGGGGTAGACCTGGTGTCCCGGGCGCCGGGGTAGACCTGGTGTCCGGGTCTCCGGGGTAGACCTGGTGTCCCGGGGGCCGGGGTAGACCTGGTGTCCGGGTCTCCGGGGTAGACCTGGTGTCCCGGGCGCCGGGGTAGACCTGGTGTCCCGGGCGCCGGGGTAGACCTGGTGTCCCGGGCGCCGGGGTAGACCTGGTGTCCCGGGCTCCGGGGTAGACCTGGTGTCCCGGGCGCCGGGGTAGACCTGGTGTCCCAGGGACCGGGGTAGACCTGGTGTCCCGCCAGATCCGGAGAAGACCTGGTGTCCCCGGCCCGAGAGCCAGCAGACCTGGTGTCCCCGGACCGAGACGGGGTAGACCGGCTGTCCGCGGCCAGAGACGGGGTAGACCTGGTGTCCCCGGCCCGAGACGGGGTAGACCTGGTGTCTGCGGCACAAGACGGGGTAGACCTGGTGTCTCCGGCCAGAAGCGGGGTAGACCTGTTGTCCTAGAGCCCGGGGTAGACCTGGTGTCCCGGGGGCCGGGGTAGACCTGGTGTCCGGGTCTCCGGGGTAGACCTGGTGTCCCGGGGGCCGGGGTAGACCTGGTGTCCGGGGCTCCGGGGTAGACCTGGTGTCCCGGGCGCCGGGGTAGACCTGGTGTCCCGGGCTCCGGGGTAGACCTGGTGTCCCGGGCGCCGGGGTAGACCTGGTGTCCCGGGGGCCGGGGTAGACCTGGTGTCCGGGGCTCCGGGGTAGACCTGGTGTCCCGGGCGCCGGGGTAGACCTGGTGTCCGGGTCTCCGGGGTAGACCTGGTGTCCCGGGCGCCGGGGTAGACCTGGTGTCCGGGGCTCCGGGGTAGACCTGGTGTCCCGGGCGCCGGGGTAGACCTGGTGTCCCGGGCTCCGGGGTAGACCTGGTGTCCCGGGCGCCGGGGTAGACCTGGTGTCCCAGGGACCGGGGTAGACCTGGTGTCCCGCCAGATCCGGAGAAGACCTGGTGTCCCCGGCCCGAGAGCCAGCAGACCTGGTGTCCCCGGACCGAGACGGGGTAGACCGGCTGTCCGCGGCCAGAGACGGGGTAGACCTGGTGTCCCCGGCCCGAGACGGGGTAGACCTGGTGTCTGCGGCACAAGACGGGGTAGACCTGGTGTCTCCGGCCAGAAGCGGGGTAGACCTGTTGTCCTAGAGCCCGGGGTAGACCTGGTGTCCCGGGGGCCGGGGTAGACCTGGTGTCCGGGTCTCCGGGGTAGACCTGGTGTCCCGGGGGCCGGGGTAGACCTGGTGTCCGGGGCTCCGGGGTAGACCTGGTGTCCCGGGCGCCGGGGTAGACCTGGTGTCCCGGGCTCCGGGGTAGACCTGGTGTCCCGGGCGCCGGGGTAGACCTGGTGTCCGGGTCTCCGGGGTAGACCTGGTGTCCCGGGGGCCGGGGTAGACCTGGTGTCCGGGGCTCCGGGGTAGACCTGGTGTCCCGGGCGCCGGGGTAGACCTGGTGTCCGGGTCTCCGGGGTAGACCTGGTGTCCCGGGCGCCGGGGTAGACCTGGTGTCCGGGGCTCCGGGGTAGACCTGGTGTCCCGGGCGCCGGGGTAGACCTGGTGTCCCGGGCGCCGGGGTAGACCTGGTGTCCGGGTCTCCGGGGTAGACCTGGTGTCCCGGGGGCCGGGGTAGACCTGGTGTCCGGGGCTCCGGGGTAGACCTGGTGTCCCGGGGGCCGGGGTAGACCTGGTGTCCGGGGCTCCGGGGTAGACCTGGTGTCCCGGGCGCCGGGGTAGACCTGGTGTCCCGGGCTCCGGGGTAGACCTGGTGTCCCGGGGGCCGGGGTAGACCTGGTGTCCGGGGCTCCGGGGTAGACCTGGTGTCCCGGGCGCCGGGGTAGACCTGGTGTCCCGGGCTCCGGGGTAGACCTGGTGTCTTCGGCACAAGACGGGGTAGACCTGGTGTCCCGGGCGCCGGGGTAGACCTGGTGTCCCGGGCTCCGGGGTAGACCTGGTGTCCCGGGGGCCGGGGTAGACCTGGTGTCCCGGGCTCCGGGGTAGACCTGGTGTCCCGGGCGCCGGGGTAGACCTGGTGTCCCGGGCTCCGGGGTAGACCTGGTGTCTTCGGCACAAGACGGGGTAGACCTGGTGTCCCAGGGGCCAGAAGCGGGGTAGACCTGTTGTCCTAGAGCCCTGGGTAGACCTGGTATCCCGGGCGCCGGGGTAGACCTGTTGTCCTAGAGCCCTGGGTAGACCTGGTGTCCCGGGCGCCGGGGTAGACCTGTTGTCCTAGAGCGCTGGGTAGACCTGGTGTCCCGGGGACCGGGGTAGACCTGGTGTCCCGGGCTCCGGGGTAGACCTGGTGTCCCAGGGGCCGGGGTAGACCTGGTGTCCCGGGCTCCGGGGTAGACCTGGTGTCCCAGGGGCCGGGGTAGACCTGGTGTCCCAGGGGCCGGGGTAGACCTGGTGTCCCGGGCTCGGGGGTAGACCTGGTGTCCCGGGGGCCGGGGTAGACCTGGTGTCCCGGGCTCCGGGGTAGACCTGGTGTCCTCGAGCGCCGGGTAGACCTGGTGTCCCAGGGACCGGGGTAGACCTGGTGTCCCGGGCGCCGGGGTAGACCCGGTGTCCTCGAGCGCCGGGTAGACCTGTTGTCCCGGGACTCGGGGTAGACCTGGTGTCCCGTTCCCCGGGGTAGACCTGGTGTCCCAGGGCCTACCCCGGGGCCCGGGACACCAGGTCTACCCATGGTCCCAGGACACCAGGTCTACCCCGGGGAACGGGACACCAGGTCTACCCCGGGCCCTGGGACACCAGGTCTACCCATGGTCCTGGGACACCAGGTCTACCCCGGGGCCCGCGACACCAGGTCTACCCATGGTCCCAGGACACCAGGTCTACCCCGGGGAACGGGACACCAGGTCTACCCCGGGCCCTGGGACACCAGGTCTACCCCGGGGCCCGCGACACCTGGTCTACCCAGTGCTCTAGGACAACAGGTCTACCCCGGGGCCCGCGACACCAGGTCTACCCAGGGCCCTCGGACACCAGGTCTACCCCGGGGAACGGGACACCAGGTCTACCCCGGGCCCTGGGACACCAGGTCTACCCAGGGCCCTCGGACACCAGGTCTACCCCGGGGAACGGGACACCAGGTCTACCCCGGGCCCTGGGACAACAGGTCTACCCCGGGGCCCTCTGACACCAGGTCTACCCCGGGGAACGGGACACCAGGTCTACCCCGGGGCCCGGGACGCCAGGTCTACCCCGGGGAACGGGACACCAGGTCTACCCAGGGCCCTCGGACACCAGGTCTACCCCGGGGAACGGGACACCAGGTCTACCCCGGGCCCTGGGACAACAGGTCTACCCCGGGGCCCTCTGACACCAGGTCTACCCCGGGGAACGGGACACCAGGTCTACCCCGGGGCCCGGGACACCAGGTCTACCCCGGGGAACGGGACACCAGGTCTACCCCGGGGAACGGGACACCAGGTCTACCCATGGTCCCAGGACACCAGGTCTACCCCGGGGAACGGGACACCAGGTCTACCCCGGGCCCTGGGACACCAGGTCTACCCCGGGCCCCGGGACACCAGGTCTACCCCGGGCCCTGGGACACCAGGTCTACCCAGGGCCCTCGGACACCAGGTCTACCCAGGGCCCTCGGACACCAGGTCTACCCTGGCGCCCGGGACACCAGGTCTACCCCGTGCCCTGGGACAACAGGTCTACCCCGGGGCCCTCTGACACCAGGTCTACCCCGGCGCCCGGGACACCAGGTCTACCCCGGGGCCCGGGACGCCAGGTCTACCCCGGGGAACGGGACACCAGGTCTACCCAGGGCCCTCGGACACCAGGTCTACCCCGGGGAACGGGACACCAGGTCTACCCCGGGCCCTGGGACAACAGGTCTACCCCGGGGCCCTCTGACACCAGGTCTACCCCGGGGAACGGGACACCAGGTCTACCCCGGGGCCCGGGACACCAGGTCTACCCCGGGGAACGGGACACCAGGTCTACCCCGGGGAACGGGACACCAGGTCTACCCATGGTCCCAGGACACCAGGTCTACCCCGGGGAACGGGACACCAGGTCTACCCCGGGCCCTGGGACACCAGGTCTACCCCGGGCCCCGGGACACCAGGTCTACCCCGGGCCCTGGGACACCAGGTCTACCCAGGGCCCTCGGACACCAGGTCTACCCAGGGCCCTCGGACACCAGGTCTACCCTGGCGCCCGGGACACCAGGTCTACCCCGTGCCCTGGGACAACAGGTCTACCCCGGGGCCCTCTGACACCAGGTCTACCCCGGGGAACGGGACACCAGGTCTACCCCGGGGAACGGGACACCAGGTCTACCCAGGGCCCTCGGACACCAGGTCTACCCCGGGGAACGGGACACCAGGTCTACCCCGGGCCCTGGGACAACAGGTCTACCCCGGGGCCCTCTGACACCAGGTCTACCCCGGGGAACGGGACACCAGGTCTACCCCGGGGCCCGGGACACCAGGTCTACCCCGGGCCCCGGGACACCAGGTCTACCCCGGGGAACGGGACACCAGGTCTACCCATGGTCCCAGGACACCAGGTCTACCCCGGGGAACGGGACACCAGGTCTACCCAGGGCCCTCGGACACCAGGTCTACCCTGGCGCCCGGGACACCAGGTCTACCCCGGGCCCTGGGACAACAGGTCTACCCCGGGGCCCGCGACACCAGGTCTACCCATGGTCCCAGGACACCAGGTCTACCCCGGGGAACGGGACACCAGGTCTACCCCGGGCCCTGGGACACCAGGTCTACCCCGGGGCCCGCGACACCTGGTCTACCCAGTGCTCTAGGACAACAGGTCTACCCCGGGGCCCGCGACACCAGGTCTACCCAGGGCCCTCGGACACCAGGTCTACCCCGGGGAACGGGACACCAGGTCTACCCCGGGCCCTGGGACACCAGGTCTACCCAGGGCCCTCGGACACCAGGTCTACCCCGGGGAACGGGACACCAGGTCTACCCCGGGCCCTGGGACAACAGGTCTACCCCGGGGCCCTCTGACACCAGGTCTACCCCGGGGAACGGGACACCAGGTCTACCCCGGGGCCCGGGACACCAGGTCTACCCCGGGGAACGGGACACCAGGTCTACCCCGGGCCCTGGGACAACAGGTCTACCCCGGGGCCCTCTGACACCAGGTCTACCCCGGGGAACGGGACACCAGGTCTACCCCGGGGCCCGGGACACCAGGTCTACCCCGGGGAACGGGACACCAGGTCTACCCCGGGGAACGGGACACCAGGTCTACCCATGGTCCCAGGACACCAGGTCTACCCCGGGGAACGGGACACCAGGTCTACCCCGGGCCCTGGGACACCAGGTCTACCCCGGGCCCCGGGACACCAGGTCTACCCCGGGCCCTGGGACACCAGGTCTACCCAGGGCCCTCGGACACCAGGTCTACCCTGGCGCCCGGGACACCAGGTCTACCCCGTGCCCTGGGACAACAGGTCTACCCCGGGGCCCTCTGACACCAGGTCTACCCCGGGGAACGGGACACCAGGTCTACCCCGGGCCCTGGGACACCAGGTCTACCCCGGGGCCCTCTGACACCAGGTCTACCCCGGGCCCTGGGACACCAGGTCTACCTCGGGGTTAGGGTTAGGGTTAGGGTGTGGGTTGGGGTTGGGGTTGGGGTTAGGGTTAGGGTTAGGGTTGGGGTTGGGGTTGGGGTTGG
>NW_027428358.1:45000-55000 GCF_047830755.1 Zonotrichia albicollis | reverse complement strand
CGGGGCCCGCTCGCGGGGAGCGAACCCCGTCCGACGCGTCCCCCCACCGGGCCGCGCGGAAAGCACCGGACGTGCTAGAGGAGACAGCGACCCGACGAGGCGGGCGCGGCCCGGACACCGAGGCCCCCTTTTCGGCCGGGGCGGCTCGCTCTGCAGCAGGCGGCGGAACGGCAAAGGAGCGCGCGGATCGGGCTCTGCTCCCCCGTCCGCGCCCCATCGGTTCTCGGGTCGTTTTCGCCCTCTCTTCTCTCTCGCCATCCATGACCCGCGGCTCAGCTCCAACCGCACCGCCGCCCGGCGCTGCTCGCGGCCGGCACCCACGGGGCGCTAACCCGGACCGGGGCCGGCACCGGCACCTCGCGTGGTTTTCGAAGGACACCTGTAGGCTAGCGGGGCCACGCGGCCGTCACACAGCTGGGGTCGGTAAAGCCGCCCTCCCCGGCAGCGGGAGGGGCGACACCTCGCCTGCGACGGGAAGCGAACTGGAAAAGGAGACCGCCCTGCCCGAGCAGCGGACACCCCCGCCGTGACTTCCCCGCGACAGAGAAGCCCCGGAAGGAGAGCCGGCCGGCCGGGGGCCCTCTCCGACGCCACCCGAAAAGCCTCATCGATCGAGTGCGGCCGAGGAAGGAGCCGCGCCGACGACGGCGACGACGACGGCCCCCCCACGGCCACGGTCCTGGGACAACGGGGCGACGGCCGCCCAGCCCCGCCTGCGGAGCGCTCGCGGCAGAGGAGGAGCGCGGGGGGTGCCGCCACCCGCCCGCCCGCCCGCGGGCGCCAACGGATTCCCTTCTCGGCTAGGCAACGGCAGGACTGGGACTGGGCTGGCCCGCCAGGCCGGGGGGACTCGGCTTCCCCTTCCGGCCCGGGGAACCCGGCCGAGCGTGCCAGAAATACGTGCCACCGGACCGCGCGCCGCCGGCGGCCGGCTTTCCCTTTCCGGAAAAAAATAGCCGGAGGAACGGCACGACAAAAAGGCACATGGAGGCGGCGTTCGCAGCGACCCGTGCTAGCCACGGGGGCCGCGGGCCCGGGACGCCGGAGGCACCCGCGGGGGCGAGTTACGAGTCTCACTCCCCCACGGAGCCCCAGACATCCCGCTCGCTCCCTTCTCTCTCGCCGACGTGGCCCGCGCGCGCCTTCGTCGCAACGGCTCCTCGGTGCCGCGGCTTAAGGCCGCCAGAGAAAAATCCGCGGAGGCCGGGCGGGCGCCCCCACTCTCTGCCCGCGCACCGGCGCGCCTAAACCGCGGAAAAAAAAGAAAAAACGCGGACCCGCGTGGCAACCCAGCCCGCCCGGCCCAAGGGGCTCGGTCGATGCGCCCGCGACCGAGGTGGACGAGGCGCCGCCGCCTCGCCCGGGAAAGGTCCGGGGGGCTCTCGGACTCTCTCTCTCTCTCTCTCTCTCTGTCGGGTGCCGGGTCCGTCAACTCTGAAAAACTCCGCCCGCCAACGCGGGTCCCCGGCTTAAGGCCGAGGAAGGGGGACGGCTTCAACGAGGCGGCCCGGGGACGGGGCGCCCCGACCCCGGCTCCGCAGCTTCACCGGGCGGGCGGACGGCCCAAAACAGTGCCCGCCGAGTGGGCCCCGGCTTAAGGCCAGGCACAAAAGGGACGAGGCGCCGCCGCCTCGCCCGCCAAGCGGCTCTCTCGAATCGCCTTTCACAGCCCTTCTCTCTCGGCATCCCGGGGGGAGATCCGGCCCCTCCACTCGGCAGCCCTTCTCTCTCGGCATCCCGGGGGGAGATCCGGCCCCTCCGCTCGGCAGCCCTTCTCTCTCGGCATCCCGGGGGGAAACCGGCCCCTCCGCTCGGCAGCCCTTCTCTCTCGGCATCCCGGGGGGAGATCCGGCCCCTCCGCTCGGCAGCCCTTCTCTCTCGGCATCCCGGGGGGAGATCCGGCCCCTCCGCTCGGCAGCCCTTCTCTCTCGGCATCCCGGGGGGAGATCCGGCCCCTCCGCTCGGCAGCCCTTCTCTCTCGGCATCCCGGGGGAAACCGGCCCCTCCCCGCGGGCAGCCCTTCTCTCTCGGCATCCCGGGGGAAACCGGGCCCCTCCGCTCGGCAGCCCTTCTCTCTCGGCATCCCGGGGGGAATCCGGCCCCTCCGCTCGGCAGCCCTTCTCTCTCGGCATCCCGGGGGGAATCCGGCCCCTTCTCTCTCTCTCTCTCTCGGCCTCCCGGGGGAACCGGCCCCTCCGCTCGCAGCCCTTCTCTCTCGGTCTCTCGGGGGGATCCGGTCCGTCTTTTCTCAGCCCTTCTCTCTCGGCCTCACTCTCACTGTGCCAACTTCCCCGGGAGGGACGGGAGCCGGAGCCGAGCCACAAGGAGACTCGCCCCGGCTAGGCGGAACACTGGCTTTTTCCCTTTGCCGGCCACCTGAGTGCGGCTGCTCCTCTCCGCCTTAAACGTAGGCACAGCCTCAGCCAACCTACGGGGATGCGGCCCGTCACCTCGCTCCCATAATACGGGCAGATAAGTCCCAAGCCGCCGAGGCCTCCAAGAGGACCGATGGAGATCGACCGGGAAGGGGCGCCGCCTCAGGCCGCAGCCTACGATGAGGCAGCCGGAGGCAGCCGACAACAGCGACCCCTTGGTGAACTTCCGCAGCCGGCCGAGACAACAGGTCTACCCGGCACCCGCCGCTATTTGACTAAGTCCCGCCGGCGCGAGGTAGACCTGGTGTCCCAGGGGCCGGGGTAGACCTGGTGTCCCGGGCTCCGGGGTAGACCTGGTGTCCCGGGGGCCGGGGTAGACCTGGTGTCCGGGGCTCCGGGGTAGACCTGGTGTCCCGGGCGCCGGGGTAGACCTGGTGTCCCGGGCTCCGGGGTAGACCTGGTGTCCCGGGCGCCGGGGTAGACCTGGTGTCCCGGGGGCCGGGGTAGACCTGGTGTCCGGGTCTCCGGGGTAGACCTGGTGTCCCGGGGGCCGGGGTAGACCTGGTGTCCGGGGCTCCGGGGTAGACCTGGTGTCCCGGGCGCCGGGGTAGACCTGGTGTCCCGGGCTCCGGGGTAGACCTGGTGTCCCGGGCGCCGGGGTAGACCTGGTGTCCCGGGCTCCGGGGTAGACCTGGTGTCCCGGGCGCCGGGGTAGACCTGGTGTCCCAGGGACCGGGGTAGACCTGGTGTCCCGCCAGATCCGGAGAAGACCTGGTGTCCCCGGCCCGAGAGCCAGCAGACCTGGTGTCCCCGGACCGAGACGGGGTAGACCGGCTGTCCGCGGCCAGAGACGGGGTAGACCTGGTGTCCCCGGCCCGAGACGGGGTAGACCTGGTGTCTGCGGCACAAGACGGGGTAGACCTGGTGTCTCCGGCCAGAAGCGGGGTAGACCTGTTGTCCTAGAGCCCGGGGTAGACCTGGTGTTCCGGGGGCCGGGGTAGACCTGGTGTCCGGGGCTCCGGGGTAGACCTGGTGTCCCGGGCGCCGGGGTAGACCTGGTGTCCCGGGCTCCGGGGTAGACCTGGTGTCCCGGGCGCCGGGGTAGACCTGGTGTCCCGGGGGCCGGGGTAGACCTGGTGTCCGGGTCTCCGGGGTAGACCTGGTGTCCCGGGGGCCGGGGTAGACCTGGTGTCCGGGGCTCCGGGGTAGACCTGGTGTCCCGGGCGCCGGGGTAGACCTGGTGTCCCGGGCTCCGGGGTAGACCTGGTGTCCCGGGCGCCGGGGTAGACCTGGTGTCCCGGGCTCCGGGGTAGACCTGGTGTCCCGGGCGCCGGGGTAGACCTGGTGTCCCGGGGGCCGGGGTAGACCTGGTGTCCGGGGCTCCGGGGTAGACCTGGTGTCCCGGGCTCCGGGGTAGACCTGGTGTCCCGGGGGCCGGGGTAGACCTGGTGTCCGGGGCTCCGGGGTAGACCTGGTGTCCCGGGCGCCGGGGTAGACCTGGTGTCCCGGGCTCCGGGGTAGACCTGGTGTCCCGGGCGCCGGGGTAGACCTGGTGTCCCGGGGGCCGGGGTAGACCTGGTGTCCGGGTCTCCGGGGTAGACCTGGTGTCCCGGGGGCCGGGGTAGACCTGGTGTCCGGGGCTCCGGGGTAGACCTGGTGTCCCGGGCGCCGGGGTAGACCTGGTGTCCCGGGCTCCGGGGTAGACCTGGTGTCCCGGGCGCCGGGGTAGACCTGGTGTCCCGGGCTCCGGGGTAGACCTGGTGTCCCGGGCGCTGGGGTAGACCTGGTGTCCCAGGGACCGGGGTAGACCTGGTGTCCCGCCAGATCCGGAGAAGACCTGGTGTCCCCGGCCCGAGAGCCAGCAGACCTGGTGTCCCCGGACCGAGACGGGGTAGACCGGCTGTCCGCGGCCAGAGACGGGGTAGACCTGGTTTCCCCGGCCCGAGACGGGGTAGACCTGGTGTCTGCGGCACAAGACGGGGTAGACCTGGTGTCTCCGGCCAGAAGCGGGGTAGACCTGTTGTCCTAGAGCCCGGGGTAGACCTGGTGTCCCGGGGGCCGGGGTAGACCTGGTGTCCGGGGCTCCGGGGTAGACCTGGTGTCCCGGGCGCCGGGGTAGACCTGGTGTCCCGATGGCCGGGGTAGACCTGGTGTCCCAGGGGCCGGGGGTAGACCTGGTGTCCCGGGCTCCGGGGTAGACCTGGTGTCCCGGGGGCCGGGGTAGACCTGGTGTCCCGGGCGCCGGGGTAGACCTGGTGTCCCGGGCTCCGGGGTAGACCTGGTGTCCCGGGCGCCGGGGTAGACCTGGTGTCCCGGGCGCCGGGGTAGACCTGGTGTCCCAGGGACCGGGGTAGACCTGGTGTCCCGCCAGATCCGGAGAAGACCTGGTGTCCCCGGCCCGAGAGCCAGCAGACCTGGTGTCCCCGGACCGAGACGGGGTAGACCGGCTGTCCGCGGCCAGAGACGGGGTAGACCTGGTGTCCCCGGCCCGAGACGGGGTAGACCTGGTGTCTCCGGCCAGAAGCGGGGTAGACCTGTTGTCCTAGAGCCCGGGGTAGACCTGGTGTCCCGGGGGCCGGGGTAGACCTGGTGTCCGGGGCTCCGGGGTAGACCTGGTGTCCCAGGCGCCGGGGTAGACCTGGTGTCCCGGGCTCCGGGGTAGACCTGGTGTCCCGGGCGCCGGGGTAGACCTGGTGTCCCGATGGCCGGGGTAGACCTGGTGTCCCAGGGGCCGGGGTAGACCTGGTGTCCCGGGCTCCGGGGTAGACCTGGTGTCCCGGGGGCCGGGGTAGACCTGGTGTCCCGGGCTCCGGGGTAGACCTGGTGTCCCGGGGGCCGGGGTAGACCTGGTGTCCCGGGCTCCGGGGTAGACCTGGTGTCCCGGGCGCCGGGGTAGACCTGGTGTCCCGGGCTCCGGGGTAGACCTGGTGTCTTCGGCACAAGACGGGGTAGACCTGGTGTCCCAGGGGCCAGAAGCGGGGTAGACCTGTTGTCCTAGAGCCCTGGGTAGACCTGGTATCCCGGGCGCCGAGGTAGACCTGTTGTCCTAGAGCCCTGGGTAGACCTGGTGTCCCGGGCGCCGGGGTAGACCTGGTGTCCCGGGCTCCGGGGTAGACCTGGTGTCCCAGGCGCCGGGGTAGACCTGGTGTCCCAGGGGCCGGGGTAGACCTGGTGTCCCGGGGGCCGGGGTAGACCTGGTGTCCCAGGGGCCGGGGTAGACCTGGTGTCCCGGGCTCGGGGGTAGACCTGGTGTCCCGGGGGCCGGGGTAGACCTGGTGTCCCGGGCTCCGGGGTAGACCTGGTGTCCTCGAGCGCCGGGTAGACCTGGTGTCCCAGGGACCGGGGTAGACCTGGTGTCCCGGGCTCCGGGGTAGACCTGGTGTCCCAGGGCCTACCCCGGGGCCCGGGACACCAGGTCTACCCATGGTCCCAGGACACCAGGTCTACCCCGGGGAACGGGACACCAGGTCTACCCCGGGCCCTGGGACACCAGGTCTACCCATGGTCCTGGGACACCAGGTCTACCCCGGGGCCCGCGACACCAGGTCTACCCATGGTCCCAGGACACCAGGTCTACCCCGGGGAACGGGACACCAGGTCTACCCCGGGCCCTGGGACACCAGGTCTACCCCGGGGCCCGGGACACCTGGTCTACCCAGTGCTCTAGGACAACAGGTCTACCCCGGGGCCCGCGACACCAGGTCTACCCAGGGCCCTGGGACACCAGGTCTACCCCGGGGAACGGGACACCAGGTCTACCCCGGGCCCTGGGACACCAGGTCTACCCAGGGCCCTCGGACACCAGGTCTACCCCGGGGAACGGGACACCAGGTCTACCCCGGGCCCTGGGACAACAGGTCTACCCCGGGGCCCTCTGACACCAGGTCTACCCCGGGGAACGGGACACCAGGTCTACCCCGGGGCCCGGGACACCAGGTCTACCCCGGGGAACGGGACACCAGGTCTACCCAGGGCCCTCGGACACCAGGTCTACCCCGGGGAACGGGACACCAGGTCTACCCCGGGCCCTGGGACAACAGGTCTACCCCGGGGCCCTCTGACACCAGGTCTACCCCGGGGAACGGGACACCAGGTCTACCCCGGGGCCCGGGACACCAGGTCTACCCCGGGCCCCGGGACACCCGGTCTACCCCGGGGAACGGGACACCAGGTCTACCCATGGTCCCAGGACACCAGGTCTACCCCGGGGAACGGGACACCAGGTCTACCCCGGGCCCTGGGACACCAGGTCTACCCCGGGCCCCGGGACACCAGGTCTACCCAGGGCCCTCGGACACCAGGTCTACCCAGGGCCCTCGGACACCAGGTCTACCCTGGCGCCCGGGACACCAGGTCTACCCCGGGCCCTGGGACAACAGGTCTACCCCGGGGCCCTCTGACACCAGGTCTACCCCGGGGAACGGGACACCAGGTCTACCCCGGGGAACGGGACACCAGGTCTACCCAGGGCCCTCGGGACACCAGGTCTACCCCGGGGAACGGGACACCAGGTCTACCCCGGGCCCTGGGACACCAGGTCTACCCCGGGGCCCTCTGACACCAGGTCTACCCCGGGGAACGGGACACCAGGTCTACCCCGGGGCCCGGGACACCAGGTCTACCCCGGGGAACGGGACACCAGGTCTACCCAGGGCCCTCGGACACCAGGTCTACCCCGGGGAACGGGACACCAGGTCTACCCCGGGCCCTGGGACAACAGGTCTACCCCGGGGCCCTCTGACACCAGGTCTACCCCGGGGAACGGGACACCAGGTCTACCCCGGGGCCCGGGACACCAGGTCTACCCCGGGGAACGGGACACCAGGTCTACCCCGGGGAACGGGACACCAGGTCTACCCATGGTCCCAGGACACCAGGTCTACCCCGGGGAACGGGACACCAGGACTACCCCGGGCCCTGGGACACCAGGTCTACCCCGGGGCCCGGGACACCAGGTCTACCCCGGGGAACGGGACACCAGGTCTACCCAGGGCCCTCGGACACCAGGTCTACCCCGGGGAACGGGACACCAGGTCTACCCCGGGCCCTGGGACAACAGGTCTACCCCGGGGCCCTCTGACACCAGGTCTACCCCGGGGAACGGGACACCAGGTCTACCCCGGGGCCCGGGACACCAGGTCTACCCCGGGGAACGGGACACCAGGTCTACCCCGGGGAACGGGACACCAGGTCTACCCATGGTCCCAGGACACCAGGTCTACCCCGGGGAACGGGACACCAGGTCTACCCCGGGCCCTGGGACACCAGGTCTACCCCGGGCCCCGGGACACCAGGTCTACCCCGGGCCCTGGGACACCAGGTCTACCCAGGGCCCTCGGACACCAGGTCTACCCAGGGCCCTCGGACACCAGGTCTACCCTGGCGCCCGGGACACCAGGTCTACCCCGGGCCCTGGGACAACAGGTCTACCCCGGGGCCCTCTGACACCAGGTCTACCCCGGGGAACGGGACACCAGGTCTACCCCGGGGCCCGGGACACCAGGTCTACCCATGGTCCCCGGACACCAGGTCTACCCAGGGGCCCGCGACACCAGGTCTACCTCGGGGAACGGGACACCAGGTCTACCCCGGGGCCCGCGACACCTGGTCTACCCAGTGCTCTAGGACAACAGGTCTACCCCGGGGCCCGCGACACCAGGTCTACCCCGGGGAACGGGACACCAGGTCTACCCCGGGCCCCGGGACACCAGGTCTACCCCGGGCCCTGGGACACCAGGTCTACCCCGGGGAACGGGACACCAGGTCTACCCCGGGGCCCGGGACACCAGGTCTACCCCGGGCCCCGGGACACCAGGTCTACCCCGGGCCCCGGGACACCAGGTCTACCCCGGGGAACGGGACACCAGGTCTACCCATGGTCCCAGGACACCAGGTCTACCCCGGGGAACGGGACACCAGGTCTACCCCGGGCCCTGGGACACCAGGTCTACCCCGGGCCCCGGGACACCAGGTCTACCCCGGGCCCTGGGACACCAGGTCTACCCAGGGCCCTCGGACACCAGGTCTACCCAGGGCCCTCGGACACCAGGTCTACCCTGGCGCCCGGGACACCAGGTCTACCCCGGGCCCTGGGACAACAGGTCTACCCCGGGGCCCTCTGACACCAGGTCTACCCCGGGGAACGGGACACCAGGTCTACCCCGGGGAACGGGACACCAGGTCTACCCAGGGCCCTCGGGACACCAGGTCTACCCCGGGGAACGGGACACCAGGTCTACCCCGGGCCCTGGGAAACCAGGTCTACCCCGGGGCCCTCTGACACCAGGTCTACCCCGGGGAACGGGACACCAGGTCTACCCCGGGGCCCGGGACACCAGGTCTACCCCGGGGAACGGGACACCAGGTCTACCCAGGGCCCTCGGACACCAGGTCTACCCCGGGGAACGGGACACCAGGTCTACCCCGGGGAACGGGACACCAGGTCTACCCCGGGCCCTGGGACACCAGGTCTACCCCGGGGCCCGGGACACCAGGTCTACCCCGGGGAACGGGACACCAGGTCTACCCAGGGCCCTCGGACACCAGGTCTACCCCGGGGAACGGGACACCAGGTCTACCCCGGGGCCCGCGACACCTGGTCTACCCAGTGCTCTAGGACAACAGGTCTACCCCGGGGCCCGCGACACCAGGTCTACCCCGGGGAACGGGACACCAGGTCTACCCCGGGCCCCGGGACACCAGGTCTACCCCGGGCCCTGGGACACCAGGTCTACCCCGGGGCCCTCTGACACCAGGTCTACCCCGGGGAACGGGACACCAGGTCTACCCCGGGGCCCGCGACACCTGGTCTACCCAGTGCTCTAGGACAACCAGGTCTACCCCGGGGCCCGCGACACCAGCTCTACCCAGGGCCCTCGGACACCAGGTCTACCCCGGGCCCCGGGACACCAGGTCTACCCCGGGCCCCGGGACACCAGGTCTACCCCGGGCCCTGGGACACCAGGTCTACCCAGGGCCCTCGGACACCAGGTCTACCCCGGGGAACGGGACACCAGGTCTACCCCGGGCCCTGGGACACCAGGTCTACCCCGGGGCCCTCTGACACCAGGTCTACCCCGGGCCCTGGGACACCAGGTCTACCTCGGGGTTAGGGTTAGGGTTAGGGTGTGGGTTGGGGTTGGGGTTGGGGTTAGGGTTAGGGTTAGGGTTGGGGTTGGGGTTGGGGTTAGGGTTAGGGAAACCAGGTCTACCCCGGGGCCCGCGACACCGGGTCTACCCCGGGGCCCTCGGTCACCAGGTCTACCCGGGGGTTAGGGTTAGGGTTAGGGTAAGGGTTGGGGTAAGGGTTAGGGTTAGGGTAAGGGTTGGGGTTGGGGTTGGGGTAGGGGTTAGGGTTGGGGTTGGGGTTGGGGTTGGGGTTAGGGTTAGGGTTAGGGTTAGGGTTAGGGAAACCAGGTCTACCCCGGGGCCCGCGACACCCGGTCTACCCCGGGGCCCTCGGACACCAGGTCTACCCCGGGGTTAGGGTTAGGGTAAGGGTTGGGGTTGGGGTAAGGGTTAGGGTTAGGGTTAGGGTTAGGGTAAGGGTTGGGGTTGGGGTTGGGGTAAGGGTTAGGGTTAGGGTTGGGGTAAGGGGTAGGGTTAGGGTTAGGGTTAGGGTAAGG
>NW_027428358.1:35000-37500 GCF_047830755.1 Zonotrichia albicollis | reverse complement strand
GCAAGTGCGTTCGAAGTGTCGATGATCAATGTGTCCTGCAATTCACATTAATTCTTGCAGCTAGCTGCGTTCTTCATCGACGCACGAGCCGAGTGATCCACCGCTAAGAGTTGTCTGGCTTTCGGGCGCCGCTCGCCGCCGAGCGGCCCCTTTTTGTCTCTCGCGCCGAGGACGCGCGGGCGCGCGCCTGGCTTCGACCGTACGAGCACACACGACACTGAGAAACGGGAGAAACCCACGCTCCGAAGGACTGCCGAGAGGGCGGGGGAGCCCGCGCCCCCGACCGCCTCCCCCCCCGCGAGGGGAGACGCCGACCTCACGTGCCGTCTTTCGGAGGCGGCCCAGGCGCCCGGGCTCGGCCCGGCCTCCGCGCGGAGGGCCGGGCGGCGCGCGCCGGCACGCGGGGGGCACGGCGGCCCGCCCGCTCTCGCTTTCACGGGAACGACGCAACACACGGCTCGGCAACGCGGCCGGGGGCGCGGCCGTCGGCCCCCGCGCACGCCGGCTCCCCCGGCGGCCGCCCCCGCCGCGGCGGCTCGCGGAGCGCGCCGCCGCGCCGCCGCGCGGCCGGCTTCCCTTTCTCTCTCCCAGCGGCCTTTCGCCCGCTCGAGACGGCGCGCGGCGACGACCGTGCCGCCGGCGCGCCTCCCCCCGGCGGGACCGCTCCCGCCGGGCGGGCCGGCGTCCGGCGGACGCGCTCCGCCGCCGGCCCCGGAGGCGGACGCCACCGAGAGCCGAGCCGGCGTTCGCCAGCGCCCGAGGCCTGCCGGAAGGCAGACCCCGCCGCCGCCGCCGGGGCCGCGCTCCCGGCACCGCCGCCGCCGCCTCCCACCGCCGTGGCCCCCTTCGCCTCGGCACGCGCCCGGCGGAAGGCGTACGGCGCTGAGCCGGGGGGCAACGCCCGCTCTCCTCGTTTTCACGCGGAGACCGGGCGGGGGAAGCGCCCCCGCGGCCGCCCGCACGCCTTCCTTCGGCCCACGCGCGGCCGAGAAGGGCGACGGGGGACGCGACGTGCGGGGCCCGGGACGGGACCGCCGCCGGCCGCGGCGGGCGCCCTCCGGCCGACCGTCCCCCGCAGGGAAGAGGGGGACACCCGTCGAGCGGCGCCGCCGCCGCTCGGCACGGGGTCGCCCGCGCTCGCGGGCCTCCGCCGACGGAGGGCCCGCCGGGCGCTCGCCCCCCGGGCGGGCGGGCGATCGAGCGGGGGGGACGGCCGGCGGACGGCGCCGCCGGCGCGCCTTCGAGGAGGAAAGGCCGTCGAGGGAGAGCGATAGGGGCCGGACGCGCGGGACGCGGCGCCGCGCCCGCGAGACGCCGCAACGGCGGCGGCTCCAGGAGAGAGCGCGGCGGACCCCGGCGGCCGCCACCCCGCGGCCGAGGAAAAGGCAGAGAGCGGGCGCTCTCTGCCGGCGTCGCCCGTTACGACGAGGCGGGCGGGTCGGCCCCCGCGGCCGACCGCGCGCCGCGGCCTCTCCGCAGAGGCCGGGCCGCGGAGAGGGGGGGGCAGGGCGCCCCTCCCCGGCGCGGCGCGGTTACCCCCGCGCGCGCGCGCGAGCGGCGGGGGCGACGACGACGACGACGGAGGGAGCGCGGCCGGCGGCCACGGACACCACCGCAGGAGCTACGGGGAGTAGCTGCTCCCCTACCCCTCAATGGCGCCGCGCCGCCGCCCGGCAACACCCGCCGCCGCCGCCGCCGCCGCCGCCGCGGCCCACGGCGGGCCGCGCCGAGCCGCCCGAGTCTTTAAACCGCCGCCCGGCTTCGCCGGCCCCCTTTCGGCCCCTGCCGCAACAGCGTTTGACGACGCCGAGGGGGGAAAAACCTGAGGGAGAAACCGCCGAGGCGCGGAGCGCTAGGTACCTGGCCCTGGGGCGAGGGAAACGACCTGCATGGCCCCGCCGGGGTGCCTCCCCCGCTGCCGCCCTCGGGGGAGCGTCCACCGGCGGGGGCGCGCCCGGCGTCTGCCGCCACCACCGCGGCGTCCTTCTCGGGGCCCGGGGTTTCCCTCAGTAGCCCGGCGCTGCGCCCGAGAGGACCGCCGCGGCTCGGACCGCCCCGCCGGCGCGGGGACGCGCGGCCCGACCGCCGAGCGCGCCTCGCCCGCGCCGGCGCGCGCGCGCGCCGGCCCCGAAGGCCGGCGGCTCGGAACGCCCGGAGGCGCGGCGTCTTTCTCTCCTCTGTGGCGCGCCAGGGGGGGAACCGCTCGGCCCGAGAGCGGGAACTCTGCCGGCCCGGCAAAGCCCCGCTCCCCGGTGCGGGAAGGGCCGGAGGAGCCGCCTCCTCCGAGCCCCGAAGGCGCCCCCGCCGCCCGCTCCCTCGCCATTTCCACATCGGCCGCCGACGGGTGCCACGGCCGGACGGCCGGCCGTCGCTCGACGGGCGAAGCAGCGAGGGGAGGGACGGGCGCGCCTCCGGGAGGGGCCGTGCCGAGCACCCCTCCCTCCCGGCACCCGGGCGGCTTTCTCTGGCGCGCGCACCGAGGGGAGAGCCGGCCTCGGGA
>NW_027428358.1:22500-30000 GCF_047830755.1 Zonotrichia albicollis | reverse complement strand
GCAGCCCTTCTCTCTCGGCATCCCGGGGGAAACCGGCCCCTCCCCGCTGGCAGCCCTTCTCTCTCGGCATCCCGGGGGAAACCGGGCCCCTCCGCTCGGCAGCCCTTCTCTCTCGGCATCCCGGGGGGAATCCGGCCCCTCCGCTCGGCAGCCCTTCTCTCTCGGCATCCCGGGGGGAATCCGGCCCCTTCTCTCTCTCTCTCTCTCGGCCTCCCGGGGGAACCGGCCCCTCCGCTCGCAGCCCTTCTCTCTCGGTCTCTCGGGGGGATCCGGTCCGTCTTTTCTCAGCCCTTCTCTCTCGGCCTCACTCTCACTGTGCCAACTTCCCCGGGAGGGACGGGAGCCGGAGCCGAGCCACAAGGAGACTCGCCCCGGCTAGGCGGAACACTGGCTTTTTCCCTTTGCCGGCCACCTGAGTGCGGCTGCTCCTCTCCGCCTTAAACGTAGGCACAGCCTCAGCCAACCTACGGGGATGCGGCCCGTCACCTCGCTCCCATAATACGGGCAGATAAGTCCCAAGCCGCCGAGGCCTCCAAGAGGACCGATGGAGATCGACCGGGAAGGGGCGCCGCCTCAGGCCGCAGCCTACGATGAGGCAGCCGGAGGCAGCCGACAACAGCGACCCCTTGGTGAACTTCCGCAGCCGGCCGAGACAACAGGTCTACCCGGCACCCGCCGCTATTTGACTAAGTCCCGCCGGCGCGAGGTAGACCTGGTGTCCCAGGGGCCGGGGTAGACCTGGTGTCCCGGGCTCCGGGGTAGACCTGGTGTCCCGGGGGCCGGGGTAGACCTGGTGTCCGGGGCTCCGGGGTAGACCTGGTGTCCCGGGCGCCGGGGTAGACCTGGTGTCCCGGGCTCCGGGGTAGACCTGGTGTCCCGGGCGCCGGGGTAGACCTGGTGTCCCGGGGGCCGGGGTAGACCTGGTGTCCGGGTCTCCGGGGTAGACCTGGTGTCCCGGGGGCCGGGGTAGACCTGGTGTCCGGGGCTCCGGGGTAGACCTGGTGTCCCGGGCGCCGGGGTAGACCTGGTGTCCCGGGCTCCGGGGTAGACCTGGTGTCCCGGGCGCCGGGGTAGACCTGGTGTCCCGGGCTCCGGGGTAGACCTGGTGTCCCGGGCGCCGGGGTAGACCTGGTGTCCCAGGGACCGGGGTAGACCTGGTGTCCCGCCAGATCCGGAGAAGACCTGGTGTCCCCGGCCCGAGAGCCAGCAGACCTGGTGTCCCCGGACCGAGACGGGGTAGACCGGCTGTCCGCGGCCAGAGACGGGGTAGACCTGGTGTCCCCGGCCCGAGACGGGGTAGACCTGGTGTCTGCGGCACAAGACGGGGTAGACCTGGTGTCTCCGGCCAGAAGCGGGGTAGACCTGTTGTCCTAGAGCCCGGGGTAGACCTGGTGTCCCGGGGGCCGGGGTAGACCTGGTGTCCGGGGCTCCGGGGTAGACCTGGTGTCCCGGGCGCCGGGGTAGACCTGGTGTCCCGGGCTCCGGGGTAGACCTGGTGTCCCGGGCGCCGGGGTAGACCTGGTGTCCCGGGGGCCGGGGTAGACCTGGTGTCCGGGTCTCCGGGGTAGACCTGGTGTCCCGGGGGCCGGGGTAGACCTGGTGTCCGGGGCTCCGGGGTAGACCTGGTGTCCCGGGCGCCGGGGTAGACCTGGTGTCCCGGGCTCCGGGGTAGACCTGGTGTCCCGGGCGCCGGGGTAGACCTGGTGTCCCGGGCTCCGGGGTAGACCTGGTGTCCCGGGCGCCGGGGTAGACCTGGTGTCCCGGGGGCCGGGGTAGACCTGGTGTCCGGGGCTCCGGGGTAGACCTGGTGTCCCGGGCTCCGGGGTAGACCTGGTGTCCCGGGGGCCGGGGTAGACCTGGTGTCCGGGGCTCCGGGGTAGACCTGGTGTCCCGGGCGCCGGGGTAGACCTGGTGTCCCGGGCTCCGGGGTAGACCTGGTGTCCCGGGCGCCGGGGTAGACCTGGTGTCCCGGGGGCCGGGGTAGACCTGGTGTCCGGGTCTCCGGGGTAGACCTGGTGTCCCGGGGGCCGGGGTAGACCTGGTGTCCGGGGCTCCGGGGTAGACCTGGTGTCCCGGGCGCCGGGGTAGACCTGGTGTCCCGGGCTCCGGGGTAGACCTGGTGTCCCGGGCGCCGGGGTAGACCTGGTGTCCCGGGCTCCGGGGTAGACCTGGTGTCCCGGGCGCCGGGGTAGACCTGGTGTCCCAGGGACCGGGGTAGACCTGGTGTCCCGCCAGATCCGGAGAAGACCTGGTGTCCCCGGCCCGAGAGCCAGCAGACCTGGTGTCCCCGGACCGAGACGGGGTAGACCGGCTGTCCGCGGCCAGAGACGGGGTAGACCTGGTTTCCCCGGCCCGAGACGGGGTAGACCTGGTGTCTGCGGCACAAGACGGGGTAGACCTGGTGTCTCCGGCCAGAAGCGGGGTAGACCTGTTGTCCTAGAGCCCGGGGTAGACCTGGTGTCCCGGGGGCCGGGGTAGACCTGGTGTCCGGGGCTCCGGGGTAGACCTGGTGTCCCGGGCGCCGGGGTAGACCTGGTGTCCCGATGGCCGGGGTAGACCTGGTGTCCCAGGGGCCGGGGGTAGACCTGGTGTCCCGGGCTCCGGGGTAGACCTGGTGTCCCGGGGGCCGGGGTAGACCTGGTGTCCCGGGCGCCGGGGTAGACCTGGTGTCCCGGGCTCCGGGGTAGACCTGGTGTCCCGGGCGCCGGGGTAGACCTGGTGTCCCGGGCTCCGGGGTAGACCTGGTGTCCCGGGCGCCGGGGTAGACCTGGTGTCCCAGGGACCGGGGTAGACCTGGTGTCCCGCCAGATCCGGAGAAGACCTGGTGTCCCCGGCCCGAGAGCCAGCAGACCTGGTGTCCCCGGACCGAGACGGGGTAGACCGGCTGTCCGCGGCCAGAGACGGGGTAGACCTGGTGTCCCCGGCCCGAGACGGGGTAGACCTGGTGTCTCCGGCCAGAAGCGGGGTAGACCTGTTGTCCTAGAGCCCGGGGTAGACCTGGTGTCCCGGGGGCCGGGGTAGACCTGGTGTCCGGGGCTCCGGGGTAGACCTGGTGTCCCAGGCGCCGGGGTAGACCTGGTGTCCCGGGCTCCGGGGTAGACCTGGTGTCCCGGGCGCCGGGGTAGACCTGGTGTCCCGATGGCCGGGGTAGACCTGGTGTCCCAGGGGCCGGGGTAGACCTGGTGTCCCGGGCTCCGGGGTAGACCTGGTGTCCCGGGGGCCGGGGTAGACCTGGTGTCCCGGGCTCCGGGGTAGACCTGGTGTCCCGGGGGCCGGGGTAGACCTGGTGTCCCGGGCTCCGGGGTAGACCTGGTGTCCCGGGCGCCGGGGTAGACCTGGTGTCCCGGGCTCCGGGGTAGACCTGGTGTCTTCGGCACAAGACGGGGTAGACCTGGTGTCCCAGGGGCCAGAAGCGGGGTAGACCTGTTGTCCTAGAGCCCTGGGTAGACCTGGTATCCCGGGCGCCGAGGTAGACCTGTTGTCCTAGAGCCCTGGGTAGACCTGGTGTCCCGGGCGCCGGGGTAGACCTGGTGTCCCGGGCTCCGGGGTAGACCTGGTGTCCCAGGCGCCGGGGTAGACCTGGTGTCCCAGGGGCCGGGGTAGACCTGGTGTCCCGGGGGCCGGGGTAGACCTGGTGTCCCAGGGGCCGGGGTAGACCTGGTGTCCCAGGGGCCGGGGTAGACCTGGTGTCCCGGGCTCGGGGGTAGACCTGGTGTCCCGGGGGCCGGGGTAGACCTGGTGTCCCGGGCTCCGGGGTAGACCTGGTGTCCTCGAGCGCCGGGTAGACCTGGTGTCCCAGGGACCGGGGTAGACCTGGTGTCCCGGGCTCCGGGGTAGACCTGGTGTCCCAGGGCCTACCCCGGGGCCCGGGACACCAGGTCTACCCATGGTCCCAGGACACCAGGTCTACCCCGGGGAACGGGACACCAGGTCTACCCCGGGCCCTGGGACACCAGGTCTACCCATGGTCCTGGGACACCAGGTCTACCCCGGGGCCCGCGACACCAGGTCTACCCATGGTCCCAGGACACCAGGTCTACCCCGGGGAACGGGACACCAGGTCTACCCCGGGCCCTGGGACACCAGGTCTACCCCGGGGCCCGGGACACCTGGTCTACCCAGTGCTCTAGGACAACAGGTCTACCCCGGGGCCCGCGACACCAGGTCTACCCAGGGCCCTGGGACACCAGGTCTACCCCGGGGAACGGGACACCAGGTCTACCCCGGGCCCTGGGACACCAGGTCTACCCAGGGCCCTCGGACACCAGGTCTACCCCGGGGAACGGGACACCAGGTCTACCCCGGGCCCTGGGACACCAGGTCTACCCCGGAGCCCGCGACACCAGGTCTACCCCGGGGAACGGGACACCAGGTCTACCCCGGGGAACGGGACACCAGGTCTACCCCGGGCCCTGGGACACCAGGTCTACCCCGGGGCCCTCTGACACCAGGTCTACCCCGGGGAACGGGACACCAGGTCTACCCCGGGGCCCGCGACACCTGGTCTACCCAGTGCTCTAGGACAACCAGGTCTACCCCGGGGCCCGCGACACCAGGTCTACCCAGGGCCCTCGGACACCAGGTCTACCCCGGGCCCCGGGACACCAGGTCTACCCCGGGCCCCGGGACACCAGGTCTACCCCGGGCCCTGGGACACCAGGTCTACCCAGGGCCCTCGGACACCAGGTCTACCCCGGGGAACGGGACACCAGGTCTACCCCGGGCCCTGGGACACCAGGTCTACCCCGGGGCCCTCTGACACCAGGTCTACCCCGGGCCCTGGGACACCAGGTCTACCCAGGGCCCTCGGACACCAGGTCTACCCTGGCGCCCGGGACACCAGGTCTACCCCGGGCCCTGGGACAACAGGTCTACCCCGGGGCCCTCTGACACCAGGTCTACCCCGGGGAACGGGACACCAGGTCTACCCCGGGGAACGGGACACCAGGTCTACCCAGGGCCCTCGGGACACCAGGTCTACCCCGGGGAACGGGACACCAGGTCTACCCCGGGCCCTGGGACACCAGGTCTACCCCGGGGCCCTCTGACACCAGGTCTACCCCGGGGAACGGGACACCAGGTCTACCCCGGGGCCCGGGACACCAGGTCTACCCCGGGGAACGGGACACCAGGTCTACCCAGGGCCCTCGGACACCAGGTCTACCCCGGGGAACGGGACACCAGGTCTACCCCGGGCCCTGGGACAACAGGTCTACCCCGGGGCCCTCTGACACCAGGTCTACCCCGGGGAACGGGACACCAGGTCTACCCCGGGGCCCGGGACACCAGGTCTACCCCGGGGAACGGGACTACCCCGGGGAACGGGACACCAGGTCTACCCATGGTCCCAGGACACCAGGTCTACCCCGGGGAACGGGACACCAGGTCTACCCCGGGCCCTGGGACACCAGGTCTACCCCGGGGCCCGGGACACCAGGTCTACCCCGGGGAACGGGACACCAGGTCTACCCAGGGCCCTCGGACACCAGGTCTACCCCGGGGAACGGGACACCAGGTCTACCCCGGGCCCTGGGACAACAGGTCTACCCCGGGGCCCTCTGACACCAGGTCTACCCCGGGGAACGGGACACCAGGTCTACCCCGGGGCCCGGGACACCAGGTCTACCCCGGGGAACGGGACACCAGGTCTACCCCGGGGAACGGGACACCAGGTCTACCCATGGTCCCAGGACACCAGGTCTACCCCGGGGAACGGGACACCAGGTCTACCCCGGGCCCTGGGACACCAGGTCTACCCCGGGCCCCGGGACACCAGGTCTACCCCGGGCCCTGGGACACCAGGTCTACCCAGGGCCCTCGGACACCAGGTCTACCCAGGGCCCTCGGACACCAGGTCTATCCTGGCGCCCGGGACACCAGGTCTACCCCGGGCCCTGGGACAACAGGTCTACCCCGGGGCCCTCTGACACCAGGTCTACCCCGGGGAACGGGACACCAGGTCTACCCCGGGGCCCGGGACACCAGGTCTACCCATGGTCCCCGGACACCAGGTCTACCCCGGGGCCCGCGACACCAGGTCTACCTCGGGGAACGGGACACCAGGTCTACCCCGGGGCCCGCGACACCTGGTCTACCCAGTGCTCTAGGACAACAGGTCTACCCCGGGGCCCGCGACACCAGGTCTACCCCGGGGAACGGGACACCAGGTCTACCCCGGGCCCCGGGACACCAGGTCTACCCCGGGCCCTGGGACACCAGGTCTACCCCGGGGAACGGGACACCAGGTCTACCCCGGGGCCCGGGACACCAGGTCTACCCCGGGCCCCGGGACACCAGGTCTACCCCGGGGAACGGGACACCAGGTCTACCCATGGTCCCAGGACACCAGGTCTACCCCGGGGAACGGGACACCAGGTCTA
This sequence comes from Zonotrichia albicollis, assembly GCF_047830755.1. NCBI lineage: Eukaryota > Metazoa > Chordata > Aves > Passeriformes > Passerellidae > Zonotrichia > Zonotrichia albicollis. Next base: position 23,620 of record NW_027428358.1, on the reverse strand, counting down.
CCCCGGGCCCTGGGACACCAGGTCTACCCCGGGCCCCGGGACACCAGGTCTACCCCGGGCCCTGGGACACCAGGTCTACCCAGGGCCCTCGGACACCAGGTCTACCCAGGGCCCTCGGACACCAGGTCTACCCTGGCGCCCGGGACACCAGGTCTACCCCGGGCCCTGGGACAACAGGTCTACCCCGGGGCCCTCTGACACCAGGTCTACCCCGGGGAACGGGACACCAGGTCTACCCCGGGGAACGGGACACCAGGTCTACCCAGGGCCCTCGGGACACCAGGTCTACCCCGGGGAACGGGACACCAGGTCTACCCCGGGCCCTGGGACACCAGGTCTACCCCGGGGCCCTCTGACACCAGGTCTACCCCGGGGAACGGGACACCAGGTCTACCCCGGGGCCCGGGACACCAGGTCTACCCCGGGGAACGGGACACCAGGTCTACCCAGGGCCCTCGGACACCAGGTCTACCCCGGGGAACGGGACACCAGGTCTACCCCGGGGAACGGGACACCAGGTCTACCCCGGGGAACGGGACACCAGGTCTACCCCGGGCCCTGGGACACCAGGTCTACCCCGGAGCCCGCGACACCAGGTCTACCCCGGGGAACGGGACACCAGGTCTACCCCGGGGAACGGGACACCAGGTCTACCCCGGGCCCTGGGACACCAGGTCTACCCCGGGGCCCTCTGACACCAGGTCTACCCCGGGGAACGGGACACCAGGTCTACCCCGGGGCCCGCGACACCTGGTCTACCCAGTGCTCTAGGACAACCAGGTCTACCCCGGGGCCCGCGACACCAGGTCTACCCAGGGCCCTCGGACACCAGGTCTACCCCGGGCCCCGGGACACCAGGTCTACCCCGGGCCCCGGGACACCAGGTCTACCCCGGGCCCTGGGACACCAGGTCTACCCAGGGCCCTCGGACACCAGGTCTACCCCGGGGAACGGGACACCAGGTCTACCCCGGGCCCTGGGACACCAGGTCTACCCCGGGGCCCTCTGACACCAGGTCTACCCCGGGCCCTGGGACACCAGGTCTACCTCGGGGTTAGGGTTAGGGTTAGGGTGTGGGTTGGGGTTGGGGTTGGGGTTAGGGTTAGGGTTAGGGTTGGGG
>NW_027428358.1:0-10000 GCF_047830755.1 Zonotrichia albicollis | reverse complement strand
GAGCGACCGGCCGCCGGCGAGGTTGGGCCGAGCGGGGCCCGCTCGCGGGGAGCGAACCCCGTCCGACGCGTCCCCCCACCGGGCCGCGCGGAAAGCACCGGACGTGCTAGAGGAGACAGCGACCCGACGAGGCGGGCGCGGCCCGGACACCGAGGCCCCCTTTTCGGCCGGGGCGGCTCGCTCTGCAGCAGGCGGCGGAACGGCAAAGGAGCGCGCGGATCGGGCTCTGCTCCCCCGTCCGCGCCCCATCGGTTCTCGGGTCGTTTTCGCCCTCTCTTCTCTCTCGCCATCCATGACCCGCGGCTCAGCTCCAACCGCACCGCCGCCCGGCGCTGCTCGCGGCCGGCACCCACGGGGCGCTAACCCGGACCGGGGCCGGCACCGGCACCTCGCGTGGTTTTCGAAGGACACCTGTAGGCTAGCGGGGCCACGCGGCCGTCACACAGCTGGGGTCGGTAAAGCCGCCCTCCCCGGCAGCGGGAGGGGCGACACCTCGCCTGCGACGGGAAGCGAACTGGAAAAGGAGACCGCCCTGCCCGAGCAGCGGACACCCCCGCCGTGACTTCCCCGCGACAGAGAAGCCCCGGAAGGAGAGCCGGCCGGCCGGGGGCCCTCTCCGACGCCACCCGAAAAGCCTCATCGATCGAGTGCGGCCGAGGAAGGAGCCGCGCCGACGACGGCGACGACGACGGCCCCCCCACGGCCACGGTCCTGGGACAACGGGGCGACGGCCGCCCAGCCCCGCCTGCGGAGCGCTCGCGGCAGAGGAGGAGCGCGGGGGGTGCCGCCACCCGCCCGCCCGCCCGCGGGCGCCAACGGATTCCCTTCTCGGCTAGGCAACGGCAGGACTGGGACTGGGCTGGCCCGCCAGGCCGGGGGGACTCGGCTTCCCCTTCCGGCCCGGGGAACCCGGCCGAGCGTGCGAGAAATACGTGCCACCGGACCGCGCGCCGCCGGCGGCCGGCTTTCCCTTTCCGGAAAAAAAATAGCCGGAGGAACGGCACGACAAAAAGGCACATGGAGGCGGCGTTCGCAGCGACCCGTGCTAGCCACGGGGGCCGCGGGCCCGGGACGCCGGAGGCACCCGCGGGGGCGAGTTACGAGTCTCACTCCCCCACGGAGCCCCAGACATCCCGCTCGCTCCCTTCTCTCTCGCCGACGTGGCCCGCGCGCGCCTTCGTCGCAACGGCTCCTCGGTGCCGCGGCTTAAGGCCGCCAGAGAAAAATCCGCGGAGGCCGGGCGGGCGCCCCCACTCTCTGCCCGCGCACCGGCGCGCCTAAACCGCGGAAAAAAAAGAAAAAACGCGGACCCGCGTGGCAACCCAGCCCGCCCGGCCCAAGGGGCTCGGTCGATGCGCCCACGACCGAGGTGGACGAGGCGCCGCCGCCTCGCCCGGGAAAGGTCCGGGGGGCTCTCGGAATCTCTCTCTCTCTCTCTCTCTCTGTCGGGTGCCGGGTCCGTCAACTCCGAAAAACTCCGCCCGCCAACGCGGGTCCCCGGCTTAAGGCCGAGGAAGGGGGACGGCTTCAACGAGGCGGCCCGGGGACGGGGCGCCCCGACCCCGGCTCCGCAGCTTCACCGGGCGGGCGGACGGCCCGAAACAGTGCCCGCCGAGTGGGCCCCGGCTTAAGGCCAGGCACAAAAGGGACGAGGCGCCGCCGCCTCGCCCGCCAAGCGGCTCTCTCGAATCGCCTTTCACAGCCCTTCTCTCTCGGCATCCCGGGGGGATCCGGCCCCTCCGCTCGGCAGCCCTTCTCTCTCGGCATCCCGGGGGGAGATCCGGCCCCTCCGCTCGGCAGCCCTTCTCTCTCGGCATCCCGGGGGGAAACCGGCCCCTCCGCTCGGCAGCCCTTCTCTCTCGGCATCCCGGGGGGAGATCCGGCCCCTCCGCTCGGCAGCCCTTCTCTCTCGGCATCCCGGGGGGAGATCCGGCCCCTCCGCTCGGCAGCCCTTCTCTCTCGGCATCCCGGGGGGAGATCCGGCCCCTCCGCTCGGCAGCCCTTCTCTCTCGGCATCCCGGGGGGAGATCCGGCCCCTCCGCTCGGCAGCCCTTCTCTCTCGGCATCCCGGGGGGAGATCCGGCCCCTCCGCTCGGCAGCCCTTCTCTCTCGGCATCCCGGGGGAAACCGGCCCCTCCCCGCTGGCAGCCCTTCTCTCTCGGCATCCCGGGGGAAACCGGCCCCCTCCGCTCGGCAGCCCTTCTCTCTCGGCATCCCGGGGGGAATCCGGCCCCTCCGCTCGGCAGCCCTTCTCTCTCGGCATCCCGGGGGGAATCCGGCCCCTTCTCTCTATCTCTCGGCCTCCCGGGGGAACCGGCCCCTCCGCTCGCAGCCCTTCTCTCTCGGTCTCTCGGGGGGATCCGGTCCGTCTTTTCTCAGCCCTTCTCTCTCGGCCTCGCTCTCACTGTGCCAACTTCCCCGGGAGGGACGGGAGCCGGAGCCGAGCCACAAGGAGACTCGCCCCGGCTAGGCGGAACACTGGCTTTTTCCCTTTGCCGGCCACCTGAGTGCGGCTGCTCCTCTCCGCCTGAAACGTAGGCACAGCCTCAGCCAACCTACGGGGATGCGGCCCGTCACCTCGCTCCCATAATACGGGCAGATAAGTCCCAAGCCGCCGAGGCCTCCAAGAGGACCGAGGGAGATCGACCGGGAAGGGGCGCCGCCTCAGGCCGCAGCCTACGATGAGGTAGCCGGAGGCAGCCGACAACAGCGACCCCTTGGTGAACTTCCGCAGCCGGCCGAGACAACAGGTCTACCCGGCACCCGCCGCTATTTGACTAAGTCCCGCCGGCGCGAGGTAGACCTGGTGTCCAGGGGCCGGGGTAGACCTGGTGTCCCAGGGGCCGGGGTAGACCTGGTGTCCCGGGCTCCGGGGTAGACCTGGTGTCCCGGGGGCCGGGGTAGACCTGGTGTCCGGGTCTCCGGGGTAGACCTGGTGTCCCGGGGGCCGGGGTAGACCTGGTGTCCGGGGCTCCGGGGTAGACCTGGTGTCCCGGGCGCCGGGGTAGACCTGGTGTCCCGGGCGCCGGGGTAGACCTGGTGTCCGGGTCTCCGGGGTAGACCTGGTGTCCCGGGGGCCGGGGTAGACCTGGTGTCCGGGTCTCCGGGGTAGACCTGGTGTCCCGGGCGCCGGGGTAGACCTGGTGTCCCGGGCGCCGGGGTAGACCTGGTGTCCCGGGCTCCGGGGTAGACCTGGTGTCCCGGGCGCCGGGGTAGACCTGGTGTCCCAGGGACCGGGGTAGACCTGGTGTCCCGCCAGATCCGGAGAAGACCTGGTGTCCCCGGCCCGAGAGCCAGCAGACCTGGTGTCCCCGGACCGAGACGGGGTAGACCGGCTGTCCGCGGCCAGAGACGGGGTAGACCTGGTGTCCCCGGCCCGAGACGGGGTAGACCTGGTGTCTGCGGCACAAGACGGGGTAGACCTGGTGTCTCCGGCCAGAAGCGGGGTAGACCTGTTGTCCTAGAGCCCGGGGTAGACCTGGTGTCCCGGGGGCCGGGGTAGACCTGGTGTCCGGGTCTCCGGGGTAGACCTGGTGTCCCGGGGGCCGGGGTAGACCTGGTGTCCGGGGCTCCGGGGTAGACCTGGTGTCCCGGGCGCCGGGGTAGACCTGGTGTCCCGGGCTCCGGGGTAGACCTGGTGTCCCGGGCGCCGGGGTAGACCTGGTGTCCGGGTCTCCGGGGTAGACCTGGTGTCCCGGGCGCCGGGGTAGACCTGGTGTCCGGGGCTCCGGGGTAGACCTGGTGTCCCGGGCGCCGGGGTAGACCTGGTGTCCCGGGCTCCGGGGTAGACCTGGTGTCCCGGGCGCCGGGGTAGACCTGGTGTCCCAGGGACCGGGGTAGACCTGGTGTCCCGCCAGATCCGGAGAAGACCTGGTGTCCCCGGCCCGAGAGCCAGCAGACCTGGTGTCCCCGGACCGAGACGGGGTAGACCGGCTGTCCGCGGCCAGAGACGGGGTAGACCTGGTGTCCCCGGCCCGAGACGGGGTAGACCTGGTGTCTGCGGCACAAGACGGGGTAGACCTGGTGTCTCCGGCCAGAAGCGGGGTAGACCTGTTGTCCTAGAGCCCGGGGTAGACCTGGTGTCCCGGGGGCCGGGGTAGACCTGGTGTCCGGGTCTCCGGGGTAGACCTGGTGTCCCGGGGGCCGGGGTAGACCTGGTGTCCGGGGCTCCGGGGTAGACCTGGTGTCCCGGGCGCCGGGGTAGACCTGGTGTCCCGGGCTCCGGGGTAGACCTGGTGTCCCGGGCGCCGGGGTAGACCTGGTGTCCGGGTCTCCGGGGTAGACCTGGTGTCCCGGGGGCCGGGGTAGACCTGGTGTCCGGGGCTCCGGGGTAGACCTGGTGTCCCGGGCGCCGGGGTAGACCTGGTGTCCGGGTCTCCGGGGTAGACCTGGTGTCCCGGGCGCCGGGGTAGACCTGGTGTCCGGGGCTCCGGGGTAGACCTGGTGTCCCGGGCGCCGGGGTAGACCTGGTGTCCCGGGCGCCGGGGTAGACCTGGTGTCCGGGTCTCCGGGGTAGACCTGGTGTCCCGGGGGCCGGGGTAGACCTGGTGTCCGGGGCTCCGGGGTAGACCTGGTGTCCCGGGGGCCGGGGTAGACCTGGTGTCCGGGGCTCCGGGGTAGACCTGGTGTCCCGGGCGCCGGGGTAGACCTGGTGTCCCGGGCTCCGGGGTAGACCTGGTGTCCCGGGGGCCGGGGTAGACCTGGTGTCCGGGGCTCCGGGGTAGACCTGGTGTCCCGGGCGCCGGGGTAGACCTGGTGTCCCGGGCTCCGGGGTAGACCTGGTGTCTTCGGCACAAGACGGGGTAGACCTGGTGTCCCGGGCGCCGGGGTAGACCTGGTGTCCCGGGCTCCGGGGTAGACCTGGTGTCCCGGGGGCCGGGGTAGACCTGGTGTCCCGGGCTCCGGGGTAGACCTGGTGTCCCGGGCGCCGGGGTAGACCTGGTGTCCCGGGCTCCGGGGTAGACCTGGTGTCTTCGGCACAAGACGGGGTAGACCTGGTGTCCCAGGGGCCAGAAGCGGGGTAGACCTGTTGTCCTAGAGCCCTGGGTAGACCTGGTATCCCGGGCGCCGGGGTAGACCTGTTGTCCTAGAGCCCTGGGTAGACCTGGTGTCCCGGGCGCCGGGGTAGACCTGTTGTCCTAGAGCGCTGGGTAGACCTGGTGTCCCGGGGACCGGGGTAGACCTGGTGTCCCGGGCTCCGGGGTAGACCTGGTGTCCCAGGGGCCGGGGTAGACCTGGTGTCCCGGGCTCCGGGGTAGACCTGGTGTCCCAGGGGCCGGGGTAGACCTGGTGTCCCAGGGGCCGGGGTAGACCTGGTGTCCCGGGCTCGGGGGTAGACCTGGTGTCCCGGGGGCCGGGGTAGACCTGGTGTCCCGGGCTCCGGGGTAGACCTGGTGTCCTCGAGCGCCGGGTAGACCTGGTGTCCCAGGGACCGGGGTAGACCTGGTGTCCCGGGCGCCGGGGTAGACCCGGTGTCCTCGAGCGCCGGGTAGACCTGTTGTCCCGGGACTCGGGGTAGACCTGGTGTCCCGTTCCCCGGGGTAGACCTGGTGTCCCAGGGCCTACCCCGGGGCCCGGGACACCAGGTCTACCCATGGTCCCAGGACACCAGGTCTACCCCGGGGAACGGGACACCAGGTCTACCCCGGGCCCTGGGACACCAGGTCTACCCATGGTCCTGGGACACCAGGTCTACCCCGGGGCCCGCGACACCAGGTCTACCCATGGTCCCAGGACACCAGGTCTACCCCGGGGAACGGGACACCAGGTCTACCCCGGGCCCTGGGACACCAGGTCTACCCCGGGGCCCGCGACACCTGGTCTACCCAGTGCTCTAGGACAACAGGTCTACCCCGGGGCCCGCGACACCAGGTCTACCCAGGGCCCTCGGACACCAGGTCTACCCCGGGGAACGGGACACCAGGTCTACCCCGGGCCCTGGGACACCAGGTCTACCCAGGGCCCTCGGACACCAGGTCTACCCCGGGGAACGGGACACCAGGTCTACCCCGGGCCCTGGGACAACAGGTCTACCCCGGGGCCCTCTGACACCAGGTCTACCCCGGGGAACGGGACACCAGGTCTACCCCGGGGCCCGGGACGCCAGGTCTACCCCGGGGAACGGGACACCAGGTCTACCCAGGGCCCTCGGACACCAGGTCTACCCCGGGGAACGGGACACCAGGTCTACCCCGGGCCCTGGGACAACAGGTCTACCCCGGGGCCCTCTGACACCAGGTCTACCCCGGGGAACGGGACACCAGGTCTACCCCGGGGCCCGGGACACCAGGTCTACCCCGGGGAACGGGACACCAGGTCTACCCCGGGGAACGGGACACCAGGTCTACCCATGGTCCCAGGACACCAGGTCTACCCCGGGGAACGGGACACCAGGTCTACCCCGGGCCCTGGGACACCAGGTCTACCCCGGGCCCCGGGACACCAGGTCTACCCCGGGCCCTGGGACACCAGGTCTACCCAGGGCCCTCGGACACCAGGTCTACCCAGGGCCCTCGGACACCAGGTCTACCCTGGCGCCCGGGACACCAGGTCTACCCCGTGCCCTGGGACAACAGGTCTACCCCGGGGCCCTCTGACACCAGGTCTACCCCGGCGCCCGGGACACCAGGTCTACCCCGGGGCCCGGGACGCCAGGTCTACCCCGGGGAACGGGACACCAGGTCTACCCAGGGCCCTCGGACACCAGGTCTACCCCGGGGAACGGGACACCAGGTCTACCCCGGGCCCTGGGACAACAGGTCTACCCCGGGGCCCTCTGACACCAGGTCTACCCCGGGGAACGGGACACCAGGTCTACCCCGGGGCCCGGGACACCAGGTCTACCCCGGGGAACGGGACACCAGGTCTACCCCGGGGAACGGGACACCAGGTCTACCCATGGTCCCAGGACACCAGGTCTACCCCGGGGAACGGGACACCAGGTCTACCCCGGGCCCTGGGACACCAGGTCTACCCCGGGCCCCGGGACACCAGGTCTACCCCGGGCCCTGGGACACCAGGTCTACCCAGGGCCCTCGGACACCAGGTCTACCCAGGGCCCTCGGACACCAGGTCTACCCTGGCGCCCGGGACACCAGGTCTACCCCGTGCCCTGGGACAACAGGTCTACCCCGGGGCCCTCTGACACCAGGTCTACCCCGGGGAACGGGACACCAGGTCTACCCCGGGGAACGGGACACCAGGTCTACCCAGGGCCCTCGGACACCAGGTCTACCCCGGGGAACGGGACACCAGGTCTACCCCGGGCCCTGGGACAACAGGTCTACCCCGGGGCCCTCTGACACCAGGTCTACCCCGGGGAACGGGACACCAGGTCTACCCCGGGGCCCGGGACACCAGGTCTACCCCGGGCCCCGGGACACCAGGTCTACCCCGGGGAACGGGACACCAGGTCTACCCATGGTCCCAGGACACCAGGTCTACCCCGGGGAACGGGACACCAGGTCTACCCAGGGCCCTCGGACACCAGGTCTACCCTGGCGCCCGGGACACCAGGTCTACCCCGGGCCCTGGGACAACAGGTCTACCCCGGGGCCCGCGACACCAGGTCTACCCATGGTCCCAGGACACCAGGTCTACCCCGGGGAACGGGACACCAGGTCTACCCCGGGCCCTGGGACACCAGGTCTACCCCGGGGCCCGCGACACCTGGTCTACCCAGTGCTCTAGGACAACAGGTCTACCCCGGGGCCCGCGACACCAGGTCTACCCAGGGCCCTCGGACACCAGGTCTACCCCGGGGAACGGGACACCAGGTCTACCCCGGGCCCTGGGACACCAGGTCTACCCAGGGCCCTCGGACACCAGGTCTACCCCGGGGAACGGGACACCAGGTCTACCCCGGGCCCTGGGACAACAGGTCTACCCCGGGGCCCTCTGACACCAGGTCTACCCCGGGGAACGGGACACCAGGTCTACCCCGGGGCCCGGGACACCAGGTCTACCCCGGGGAACGGGACACCAGGTCTACCCCGGGCCCTGGGACAACAGGTCTACCCCGGGGCCCTCTGACACCAGGTCTACCCCGGGGAACGGGACACCAGGTCTACCCCGGGGCCCGGGACACCAGGTCTACCCCGGGGAACGGGACACCAGGTCTACCCCGGGGAACGGGACACCAGGTCTACCCATGGTCCCAGGACACCAGGTCTACCCCGGGGAACGGGACACCAGGTCTACCCCGGGCCCTGGGACACCAGGTCTACCCCGGGCCCCGGGACACCAGGTCTACCCCGGGCCCTGGGACACCAGGTCTACCCAGGGCCCTCGGACACCAGGTGTACCCTGGCGCCCGGGACACCAGGTCTACCCCGTGCCCTGGGACAACAGGTCTACCCCGGGGCCCTCTGACACCAGGTCTACCCCGGGGAACGGGACACCAGGTCTACCCCGGGCCCTGGGACACCAGGTCTACCCCGGGGCCCTCTGACACCAGGTCTACCCCGGGCCCTGGGACACCAGGTCTACCTCGGGGTTAGGGTTAGGGTTAGGGTGTGGGTTGGGGTTGGGGTTGGGGTTAGGGTTAGGGTTAGGGTTGGGGTTGGGGTTGGGGTTGGGGTTAGGGTTAGGGAAACCAGGTCTACCCCGGGGCCCGCGACACCGGGTCTACCCCGGGGCCCTCGGTCACCAGGTCTACCCGGGGGTTAGGGTTAGGGTTAGGGTAAGGGTTGGGGTAAGGGTTAGGGTTAGGGTAAGGGTTGGGGTTGGGGTTGGGGTTGGGGTTGGGGTAGGGGTTAGGGTTGGGGTTGGGGTTGGGGTTGGGGTTAGGGTTAGGGTTAGGGTTAGGGAAACCAGGTCTACCCCGGGGCCCGCGACACCCGGTCTACCCCGGGGCCCTCGGACACCAGGTCTACCCCGGGGTTAGGGTTAGGGTAAGGGTTGGGGTTGGGGTAAGGGTTAGGGTTAGGGTTAGGGTTAGGGTTAGGGTTAGGGTAAGGGTTGGGGTTGGGGTTGGGGTAAGGGTTAGGGTTAGGGTTGGGGTAAGGGGTAGGGTTAGGGTTAGGGTTGGGGTTGGGGTTGGGGTTGGGGTTAGGGTTAGGGTTAGGGTTAGGGTGTGGGTTGGGGTTGGGGTTGGGGTTAGGGTTAGGGTTAGGTTTAGGGTTAGGGACACCAGGTCTACCCCGGGCCCTGGGACAATAGGTCTACCCCGGGGCCTGGGCTGCCGTAGCCTAAGTCCGGCGGCGGACACCAGGTCTACCCCGAGCCCCGGGCTGCCGTAGCCTAAGTCCGGCGGCGGACACCAGGTCTACCCCGAGCCCCGGGCTGCCGTAGCCTAAGTCCGGCGGCGGACACCAGGTCTACCCCGAGCCCCGGGCTGCCGTAGCCTAAGTCCGGCGGCGGACACCAGGTCTACCCCGAGCCCCGGGCTGCCGTAGCCTAAGTCCGGCGGCGGACACCAGGTCTACCCCGAGCCCCGGGCTGCCGTAGCCTAAGTCCGGCGGCGGACACCAGGTCTACCCCGAGCCCCGGGCTGCCGCAGACCGAGTCCGGCGCCGGACAGCAGGTCTACCCCGAGCCCCGGGCTGCCGCAGACCGAGTCCGGCGGCGGACAGCTGGTCTACCCCGAGCCCCGGGCTGCCGCAGACCCGAGTCCGGCGGCGGACAGCTGGTCTACCCCGGGAGGCTAGGGAAAGCCCGGCCGAGGACGGCAGCGGGAAGACCCGCTCCGCCCCTCGCCAGGGCGAGGAGACCCGCCGTACCCGGCACCCGCCCGCGCCGACCGGCCGGGCCGGGCCGCAGCCGCCGGGCCGGGCCGGGCCGGGCCGGGCCGCAGCCGCCGCGCGCGCGCGCGCCCGACGACTCGCCGCAGGGGCGCTCGCCCCGCCGGCCCCGGCCCGGCACAGCCGCCCGGGACACCAGGTCTACCCCCGCCGCCGGAGACCGCGGACAACGGGTCCCCGCCCCGCACCGCGCGCCCGCGCGCGCGGCCGGGGGAAGACCCGCCGCCGCCGTCCAAGCCCGCGCGCCGCCAAGCCCCCGC
>NW_027428357.1:132500-142500 GCF_047830755.1 Zonotrichia albicollis | reverse complement strand
AACCCTGACCGCCCCGGCTCTTTCGCCGCTCCGACCCGCGGGAGCGGCATCGCGGACGCGACGGTGGCGGCATGGCGGCGACGGGCGCCGGCGGCGCCGGGCGGCCGGCCGGCCGAGCCTCGCGGCCCGGCGGCGCCTGGGGCGGGGAACGGCGCCACGCGCGAGGGACGCCCCTCGCGGCCACGGCCGACCCCGGCGGCCGGCCCTTCCCGCGACGCCGCGGGCAAGGAGCCGGGACCGCTGCGCAGCTTTTTTTCTTTCGCCACTCGCGTGCGAGTGTAGCGCGAGGCTCCGTCTCTCCCCTCTCGCGAGCGCTCTCTCTCTCTCTCTCTCTCTGGGCTTTTCCTCGCTCGCCTTTTACGCACACCTCGGGGCCCGCGCCCCGGGCTTCGAGACTCGGCCTTCGCGCTGGAAGTCACGGCGCGCGGCGCGCGGAACGGGGGGCTCGGCCGGGGCTGACCCGCCCCACCGAAGCCGAACCACCCCGCCCGCCGACCGGTCGCCGGCGAGCGACCGGCCGCCGGCGAGGTTGGGGCCGAGCGGGGCCCGCTCGCGGGGAGCGAACCCCGTCCGACGCGTCCCCCCACCGGGCCGCGCGGAAAGCACCGGACGTGCTAGAGGAGACAGCGACCCGACGAGGCGGGCGCGGCCCGGACACCGAGGCCCCCTTTTCGGCCGGGGCGGCTCGCTCTGCAGCAGGCGGCGGAACGGCAAAGGAGCGCGCGGATCGGGCTCTGCTCCCCCGTCCGCGCCCCATCGGTTCTCGGGTCGTTTTCGCCCTCTCTTCTCTCTCGCCATCCATGACCCGCGGCTCAGCTCCAACCGCACCGCCGCCCGGCGCTGCTCGCGGCCGGCACCCACGGGGCGCTAACCCGGACCGGGGCCGGCACCGGCACCTCGCGTGGTTTTCGAAGGACACCTGTAGGCTAGCGGGGCCACGCGGCCGTCACACAGCTGGGGTCGGTAAAGCCGCCCTCCCCGGCAGCGGGAGGGGCGACACCTCGCCTGCGACGGGAAGCGAACTGGAAAAGGAGACCGCCCTGCCCGAGCAGCGGACACCCCCGCCGTGACTTCCCCGCGACAGAGAAGCCCCGGAAGGAGAGCCGGCCGGCCGGGGGCCCTCTCCGACGCCACCCGAAAAGCCTCATCGATCGAGTGCGGCCGAGGAAGGAGCCGCGCCGACGACGGCGACGACGACGGCCCCCCCACGGCCACGGTCCTGGGACAACGGGGCGACGGCCGCCCAGCCCCGCCTGCGGAGCGCTCGCGGCAGAGGAGGAGCGCGGGGGGTGCCGCCACCCGCCCGCCCGCCCGCGGGCGCCAACGGATTCCCTTCTCGGCTAGGCAACGGCAGGACTGGGACTGGGCTGGCCCGCCAGGCCGGGGGGACTCGGCTTCCCCTTCCGGCCCGGGGAACCCGGCCGAGCGTGCGAGAAATACGTGCCACCGGACCGCGCGCCGCCGGCGGCCGGCTTTCCCTTTCCGGAAAAAAAATAGCCGGAGGAACGGCACGACAAAAAGGCACATGGAGGCGGCGTTCGCAGCGACCCGTGCTAGCCACGGGGGCCGCGGGCCCGGGACGCCGGAGGCACCCGCGGGGGCGAGTTACGAGTCTCACTCCCCCACGGAGCCCCAGACATCCCGCTCGCTCCCTTCTCTCTCGCCGACGTGGCCCGCGCGCGCCTTCGTCGCAACGGCTCCTCGGTGCCGCGGCTTAAGGCCGCCAGAGAAAAATCCGCGGAGGCCGGGCGGGCGCCCCCACTCTCTGCCCGCGCACCGGCGCGCCTAAACCGCGGAAAAAAAAGAAAAAACGCGGACCCGCGTGGCAACCCAGCCCGCCCGGCCCAAGGGGCTCGGTCGATGCGCCCGCGACCGAGGTGGACGAGGCGCCGCCGCCTCGCCCGGGAAAGGTCCGGGGGGCTCTCGGACTCTCTCTCTCTCTCTCTCTCTCTCTCTCTCTGTCGGGTGCCGGGTCCGTCAACTCCGAAAAACTCCGCCCGCCAACGCGGGTCCCCGGCTTAAGGCCGAGGAAGGGGGACGGCTTCAACGAGGCGGCCCGGGGACGGGGCGCCCCGACCCCGGCTCCGCAGCTTCACCAGGCGGGCGGACGGCCCGAAACAGTGCCCGCCGAGTGGGCCCCGGCTTAAGGCCAGGCACAAAAGGGACGAGGCGCCGCCGCCTCGCCCGCCAAGCGGCTCTCTCGAATCGCCTTTCACAGCCCTTCTCTCTCGGCATCCCGGGGGGAGATCCGGCCCCTCCGCTCGGCAGCCCTTCTCTCTCGGCATCCCGGGGGGAGATCCGGCCCCTCCGCTCGGCAGCCCTTCTCTCTCGGCATCCCGGGGGGAAACCGGCCCCTCCGCTCGGCAGCCCTTCTCTCTCGGCATCCCGGGGGGAGATCCGGCCCCTCCGCTCGGCAGCCCTTCTCTCTCGGCATCCCGGGGGGAGATCCGGCCCCTCCGCTCGGCAGCCCTTCTCTCTCGGCATCCCGGGGGGAGATCCGGCCCCTCCGCTCGGCAGCCCTTCTCTCTCGGCATCCCGGGGGAAACCGGCCCCTCCCCGCTGGCAGCCCTTCTCTCTCGGCATCCCGGGGGAAACCGGGCCCCTCCGCTCGGCAGCCCTTCTCTCTCGGCATCCCGGGGGGAATCCGGCCCCTCCGCTCGGCAGCCCTTCTCTCTCGGCATCCCGGGGGGAATCCGGCCCCTTCTCTCTCTCTCTCTCTCTCTCTATCTCTCGGCCTCCCGGGGGAACCGGCTCCTCCGCTCGCAGCCCTTCTCTCTCGGTCTCTCGGGGGGATCCGGTCCGTCTTTTCTCAGCCCTTCTCTCTCGGCCTCACTCTCACTGTGCCAACTTCCCCGGGAGGGACGGGAGCCGGAGCCGAGCCACAAGGAGACTCGCCCCGGCTAGGCGGAACACTGGCTTTTTCCCTTTGCCGGCCACCTGAGTGCGGCTGCTCCTCTCCGCCTTAAACGTAGGCACAGCCTCAGCCAACCTACGGGGATGCGGCCCGTCACCTCGCTCCCATAATACGGGCAGATAAGTCCCAAGCCGCCGAGGCCTCCAAGAGGACCGATGGAGATCGACCGGGAAGGGGCGCCGCCTCAGGCCGCAGCCTACGATGAGGCAGCCGGAGGCAGCCGACAACAGCGACCCCTTGGTGAACTTCCGCAGCCGGCCGAGACAACAGGTCTACCCGGCACCCGCCGCTATTTGACTAAGTCCCGCCGGCGCGAGGTAGACCTGGTGTCCCAGGGGCCGGGGTAGACCTGGTGTCCCGGGCTCCGGGGTAGACCTGGTGTCCCGGGGGCCGGGGTAGACCTGGTGTCCGGGGCTCCGGGGTAGACCTGGTGTCCCGGGCGCCGGGGTAGACCTGGTGTCCCGGGCTCCGGGGTAGACCTGGTGTCCCGGGCGCCGGGGTAGACCTGGTGTCCGGGGCTCCGGGGTAGACCTGGTGTCCCGGGCGCCGGGGTAGACCTGGTGTCCCGGGCTCCGGGGTAGACCTGGTGTCCCGGGCGCCGGGGTAGACCTGGTGTCCCGGGGGCCGGGGTAGACCTGGTGTCCGGGTCTCCGGGGTAGACCTGGTGTCCCGGGGGCCGGGGTAGACCTGGTGTCCGGGGCTCCGGGGTAGACCTGGTGTCCCGGGCTCCGGGGTAGACCTGGTGTCCCGGGCGCCGGGGTAGACCTGGTGTCCCGGGGGCCGGGGTAGACCTGGTGTCCGGGTCTCCGGGGTAGACCTGGTGTCCCGGGGGCCGGGGTAGACCTGGTGTCCGGGGCTCCGGGGTAGACCTGGTGTCCCGGGCGCCGGGGTAGACCTGGTGTCCCGGGCTCCGGGGTAGACCTGGTGTCCCGGGCGCCGGGGTAGACCTGGTGTCCCGGGCTCCGGGGTAGACCTGGTGTCCCGGGCGCCGGGGTAGACCTGGTGTCCCGGGGGCCGGGGTAGACCTGGTGTCCGGGTCTCCGGGGTAGACCTGGTGTCCCGGGCGCCGGGGTAGACCTGGTGTCCCGGGCTCCGGGGTAGACCTGGTGTCCCGGGCGCCGGGGTAGACCTGGTGTCCCGGGGGCCGGGGTAGACCTGGTGTCCCGGGGGCCGGGGTAGACCTGGTGTCCGGGTCTCCGGGGTAGACCTGGTGTCCCGGGGGCCGGGGTAGACCTGGTGTCCGGGGCTCCGGGGTAGACCTGGTGTCCCGGGCGCCGGGGTAGACCTGGTGTCCCGGGCTCCGGGGTAGACCTGGTGTCCCGGGCGCCGGGGTAGACCTGGTGTCCCGGGCTCCGGGGTAGACCTGGTGTCCCGGGCGCCGGGGTAGACCTGGTGTCCCAGGGACCGGGGTAGACCTGGTGTCCCAGGGACCGGGGTAGACCTGGTGTCCCGGGCTCCGGGGTAGACCTGGTGTCCCAGGGACCGGGGTAGACCTGGTGTCCCGCCAGATCCGGAGAAGACCTGGTGTCCCCGGCCCGAGAGCCAGCAGACCTGGTGTCCCCGGACCGAGACGGGGTAGACCGGCTGTCCGCGGCCAGAGACGGGGTAGACCTGGTGTCCCCGGCCCGAGACGGGGTAGACCTGGTGTCTGCGGCACAAGACGGGGTAGACCTGGTGTCTCCGGCCAGAAGCGGGGTAGACCTGTTGTCCTAGAGCCCGGGGTAGACCTGGTGTCCCGGGGGCCGGGGTAGACCTGGTGTCCGGGGCTCCGGGGTAGACCTGGTGTCCCGGGCGCCGGGGTAGACCTGGTGTCCCGGGCTCCGGGGTAGACCTGGTGTCCCGGGCGCCGGGGTAGACCTGGTGTCCCGGGCGCCGGGGTAGACCTGGTGTCCCGGGCGCCGGGGTTGACCTGGTGTCCCAGGGACCGGGGTAGACCTGGTGTCCCGCCAGATCCGGAGAAGACCTGGTGTCCCCGGCCCGAGAGCCAGCAGACCTGGTGTCCCCGGACCGAGACGGGGTAGACCTGGTGTCCCCGGCCCGAGACGGGGTAGACCTGGTGTCTGCGGCACAAGACGGGGTAGACCTGGTGTCTCCGGCCAGAAGCGGGGTAGACCTGTTGTCCTAGAGCCCCGGGTAGACCTGGTGTCCCGGGCTCCGGGGTAGACCTGGTGTCCCGGGCTCCGGGGTAGACCTGGTGTCCCAGGGGCCGGGGTAGACCTGGTGTCCCGGGCTCCGGGGTAGACCTGGTGTCCCGGGCGCCGGGGTAGACCTGGTGTCCCGGGCTCCGGGGTAGACCTGGTGTCTTCGGCACAAGACGGGGTAGACCTGGTGTCCCAGGGGCCAGAAGCGGGGTAGACCTGTTGTCCTAGAGCCCTGGGTAGACCTGGTATCCCGGGCGCCGGGGTAGACCTGTTGTCCTAGAGCCCTGGGTAGACCTGGTGTCCCGGGCGCCGGGGTAGACCTGTTGTCCTAGAGCGCTGGGTAGACCTGGTGTCCCGGGGACCGGGGTAGACCTGGTGTCCCGGGCTCCGGGGTAGACCTGGTGTCCCAGGCGCCGGGGTAGACCTGGTGTCCCAGGGGCCGGGGTAGACCTGGTGTCCCGGGGGCCGGGGTAGACCTGGTGTCCCAGGGGCCGGGGTAGACCTGGTGTCCCGGGCTCGGGGGTAGACCTGGTGTCCCGGGGGCCGGGGTAGACCTGGTGTCCCGGGCTGCGGGGTAGACCTGGTGTCCTCGAGCGCCGGGTAGACCTGGTGTCCCAGGGACCGGGGTAGACCTGGTGTCCCGGGCTCCGGGGTAGACCTGGTGTCCCGGGCGCCGGGGTAGACCCGGTGTCCTCGAGCGCCGGGTAGACCAGTTGTCCCGGGACTCGGGGTAGACCTGCTGTCCCGTTCCCCGGGGTAGACCTGGTGTCCCAGGGCCTACCCCGGGGCCCGGGACACCAGGTCTACCCATGGTCCCAGGACACCAGGTCTACCCCGGGGAACGGGACACCAGGTCTACCCCGGGCCCTGGGACACCAGGTCTACCCATGGTCCTGGGACACCAGGTCTACCCCGGGGCCCGCGACACCAGGTCTACCCATGGTCCCAGGACACCAGGTCTACCCCGGGGAACGGGACACCAGGTCTACCCCGGGCCCTGGGACACCAGGTCTACCCCGGGGCCCGCGACACCTGGTCTACCCAGTGCTCTAGGACAACAGGTCTACCCCGGGGCCCGCGACACCAGGTCTACCCAGGGCCCTCGGACACCAGGTCTACCCCGGGGAACGGGACACCAGGTCTACCCCGGGCCCCGGGACACCAGGTCTACCCAGGGCCCTCGGACACCAGGTCTACCCCGGGGAACGGGACACCAGGTCTACCCCGGGCCCTGGGACAACAGGTCTACCCCGGGGCCCTCTGACACCAGGTCTACCCCGGGGAACGGGACACCAGGTCTACCCCGGGGCCCGGGACACCAGGTCTACCCCGGGGAACGGGACACCAGGTCTACCCAGGGCCCTCGGACACCAGGTCTACCCCGGGGAACGGGACACCAGGTCTACCCCGGGCCCTGGGACAACAGGTCTACCCCGGGGCCCTCTGACACCAGGTCTACCCCGGGGAACGGGACACCAGGTCTACCCCGGGGCCCGGGACACCAGGTCTACCCCGGGGAACGGGACACCAGGTCTACCCCGGGGAACGGGACACCAGGTCTACCCATGGTCCCAGGACACCAGGTCTACCCCGTGGAACGGGACACCAGGTCTACCCCGGGCCCTGGGACACCAGGTCTACCCCGGGCCCCGGGACACCAGGTCTACCCCGGGCCCTGGGACACCAGGTCTACCCAGGGCCCTCGGACACCAGGTCTACCCAGGGCCCTCGGACACCAGGTCTACCCTGGCGCCCGGGACACCAGGTCTACCCCGGGCCCTGGGACAACAGGTCTACCCCGGGGCCCTCTGACACCAGGTCTACCCCGGGGAACGGGACACCAGGTCTACCCCGGGGAACGGGACACCAGGTCTACCCAGGGCCCTCGGACACCAGGTCTACCCCGGGGAACGGGACACCAGGTCTACCCCGGGCCCTGGGACAACAGGTCTACCCCGGGGCCCTCTGACACCAGGTCTACCCCGGGGCCCTCTGACACCAGGTCTACCCCGGGGAACGGGACACCAGGTCTACCCCGGGGCCCGGGACACCAGGTCTACCCCGGGGCCCTCTGACACCAGGTCTACCCCGGGGAACGGGACACCAGGTCTACCCCGGGGCCCGGGACACCAGGTCTACCCCGGGGAACGGGACACCAGGTCTACCCATGGTCCCAGGACACCAGGTCTACCCCGGGGAACGGGACACCAGGTCTACCCCGGGCCCTGGGACACCAGGTCTACCCCGGGCCCCGGGACACCAGGTCTACCCCGGGCCCTGGGACCCCAGGTCTACCCAGGGCCCTCGGACACCAGGTCTACCCAGGGCCCTCGGACACCAGGTCTACCCTGGCGCCCGGGACACCAGGTCTACCCCGGGCCCTGGGACAACAGGTCTACCCCGGGGCCCTCTGACACCAGGTCTACCCCGGGGAACGGGACACCAGGTCTACCCCGGGGCCCGGGACACCAGGTCTACCCCGGGGAACGGGACACCAGGTCTACCCAGGGCCCTCGGACACCAGGTCTACCCCGGGGAACGGGACACCAGGTCTACCCCGGGCCCTGGGACAACAGGTCTACCCCGGGGCCCTCTGACACCAGGTCTACCCCGGGGAACGGGACACCAGGTCTACCCCGGGGCCCGGGACACCAGGTCTACCCCGGGGAACGGGACACCAGGTCTACCCCGGGGAACGGGACACCAGGTCTACCCATGGTCCCAGGACACCAGGTCTACCCCGGGGAACGGGACACCAGGTCTACCCCGGGCCCTGGGACACCAGGTCTACCCCGGGGCCCGGGACACCAGGTCTACCCCGGGCCCTGGGACCCCAGGTCTACCCAGGGCCCTCGGACACCAGGTCTACCCAGGGCCCTCGGACACCAGGTCTACCCTGGCGCCCGGGACACCAGGTCTACCCCGGGCCCTGGGACAACAGGTCTACCCCGGGGCCCTCTGACACCAGGTCTACCCCGGGGAACGGGACACCAGGTCTACCCCGGGGCCCGGGACACCAGGTCTACCCCGGGGAACGGGACACCAGGTCTACCCAGGGCCCTCGGACACCAGGTCTACCCCGGGGAACGGGACACCAGGTCTACCCCGGGCCCTGGGACAACAGGTCTACCCCGGGGCCCTCTGACACCAGGTCTACCCCGGGGAACGGGACACCAGGTCTACCCCGGGGCCCGGGACACCAGGTCTACCCCGGGGAACGGGACACCAGGTCTACCCCGGGGAACGGGACACCAGGTCTACCCATGGTCCCAGGACACCAGGTCTACCCCGTGGAACGGGACACCAGGTCTACCCCGGGCCCTGGGACACCAGGTCTACCCCGGGCCCCGGGACACCAGGTCTACCCCGGGCCCTGGGACACCAGGTCTACCCAGGGCCCTCGGACACCAGGTCTACCCAGGGCCCTCGGACACCAGGTCTACCCTGGCGCCCGGGACACCAGGTCTACCCCGGGCCCTGGGACAACAGGTCTACCCCGGGGCCCTCTGACACCAGGTCTACCCCGGGGAACGGGACACCAGGTCTACCCCGGGGAACGGGACACCAGGTCTACCCAGGGCCCTCGGACACCAGGTCTACCCCGGGGAACGGGACACCAGGTCTACCCCGGGCCCTGGGACAACAGGTCTACCCCGGGGCCCTCTGACACCAGGTCTACCCCGGGGCCCTCTGACACCAGGTCTACCCCGGGGAACGGGACACCAGGTCTACCCCGGGGCCCGGGACACCAGGTCTACCCCGGGGCCCTCTGACACCAGGTCTACCCCGGGGAACGGGACACCAGGTCTACCCCGGGGCCCGGGACACCAGGTCTACCCCGGGGAACGGGACACCAGGTCTACCCATGGTCCCAGGACACCAGGTCTACCCCGGGGAACGGGACACCAGGTCTACCCCGGGCCCTGGGACACCAGGTCTACCCCGGGCCCCGGGACACCAGGTCTACCCCGGGCCCTGGGACCCCAGGTCTACCCAGGGCCCTCGGACACCAGGTCTACCCAGGGCCCTCGGACACCAGGTCTACCCTGGCGCCCGGGACACCAGGTCTACCCCGGGCCCTGGGACAACAGGTCTACCCCGGGGCCCTCTGACACCAGGTCTACCCCGGGGAACGGGACACCAGGTCTACCCCGGGGCCCGGGACACCAGGTCTACCCCGGGGAACGGGACACCAGGTCTACCCAGGGCCCTCGGACACCAGGTCTACCCCGGGGAACGGGACACCAGGTCTACCCCGGGCCCTGGGACAACAGGTCTACCCCGGGGCCCTCTGACACCAGGTCTACCCCGGGGAACGGGACACCAGGTCTACCCCGGGGCCCGGGACACCAGGTCTACCCCGGGGAACGGGACACCAGGTCTACCCCGGGGAACGGGACACCAGGTCTACCCATGGTCCCAGGACACCAGGTCTACCCCGGGGAACGGGACACCAGGTCTACCCCGGGCCCTGGGACACCAGGTCTACCCCGGGGCCCGGGACACCAGGTCTACCCCGGGCCCTGGGACCCCAGGTCTACCCAGGGCCCTCGGACACCAGGTCTACCCAGGGCCCTCGGACACCAGGTCTACCCTGGCGCCCGGGACACCAGGTCTACCCCGGGCCCTGGGACAACAGGTCTACCCCGGGGCCCTCTGACACCAGGTCTACCCCGGGGAACGGGACACCAGGTCTACCCCGGGGCCCGGGACACCAGGTCTACCCCGGGGAACGGGACACCAGGTCTACCCATGGTCCCAGGACACCAGGTCTACCCCGGGGAACGGGACACCAGGTCTACCCCGGGCCCTGGGACACCAGGTCTACCCCGGGCCCCGGGACACCAGGTCTACCCCGGGCCCTGGGACACCAGGTCTACCCAGGGCCCTCGGACACCAGGTCTACCCAGGGCCCTCGGACACCAGGTCTACCCTGGCGCCCGGG
>NW_027428357.1:110000-117500 GCF_047830755.1 Zonotrichia albicollis | reverse complement strand
CCGAGCAGCGGACACCCCCGCCGTGACTTCCCCGCGACAGAGAAGCCCCGGAAGGAGAGCCGGCCGGCCGGGGGCCCTCTCCGACGCCACCCGAAAAGCCTCATCGATCGAGTGCGGCCGAGGAAGGAGCCGCGCCGACGACGGCGACGACGACGGCCCCCCCACGGCCACGGTCCTGGGACAACGGGGCGACGGCCGCCCAGCCCCGCCTGCGGAGCGCTCGCGGCAGAGGAGGAGCGCGGGGGGTGCCGCCACCCGCCCGCCCGCCCGCGGGCGCCAACGGATTCCCTTCTCGGCTAGGCAACGGCAGGACTGGGACTGGGCTGGCCCGCCAGGCCGGGGGGACTCGGCTTCCCCTTCCGGCCCGGGGAACCCGGCCGAGCGTGCGAGAAATACGTGCCACCGGACCGCGCGCCGCCGGCGGCCGGCTTTCCCTTTCCGGAAAAAAAATAGCCGGAGGAACGGCACGACAAAAAGGCACATGGAGGCGGCGTTCGCAGCGACCCGTGCTAGCCACGGGGGCCGCGGGCCCGGGACGCCGGAGGCACCCGCGGGGGCGAGTTACGAGTCTCACTCCCCCACGGAGCCCCAGACATCCCGCTCGCTCCCTTCTCTCTCGCCGACGTGGCCCGCGCGCGCCTTCGTCGCAACGGCTCCTCGGTGCCGCGGCTTAAGGCCGCCAGAGAAAAATCCGCGGAGGCCGGGCGGGCGCCCCCACTCTCTGCCCGCGCACCGGCGCGCCTAAACCGCGGAAAAAAAAGAAAAAACGCGGACCCGCGTGGCAACCCAGCCCGCCCGGCCCAAGGGGCTCGGTCGATGCGCCCGCGACCGAGGTGGACGAGGCGCCGCCGCCTCGCCCGGGAAAGGTCCGGGGGGCTCTCGGACTCTCTCTCTCTCTCTCTCTCTCTCTCTCTCTGTCGGGTGCCGGGTCCGTCAACTCCGAAAAACTCCGCCCGCCAACGCGGGTCCCCGGCTTAAGGCCGAGGAAGGGGGACAGCTTCAACGAGGCGGCCCGGGGACGGGGCGCCCCGACCCCGGCTCCGCAGCTTCACCAGGCGGGCGGACGGCCCGAAACAGTGCCCGCCGAGTGGGCCCCGGCTTAAGGCCAGGCACAAAAGGGACGAGGCGCCGCCGCCTCGCCCGCCAAGCGGCTCTCTCGAATCGCCTTTCACAGCCCTTCTCTCTCGGCATCCCGGGGGGAGATCCGGCCCCTCCGCTCGGCAGCCCTTCTCTCTCGGCATCCCGGGGGGAGATCCGGCCCCTCCGCTCGGCAGCCCTTCTCTCTCGGCATCCCGGGGGGAAACCGGCCCCTCCGCTCGGCAGCCCTTCTCTCTCGGCATCCCGGGGGGAGATCCGGCCCCTCCGCTCGGCAGCCCTTCTCTCTCGGCATCCCGGGGGGAGATCCGGCCCCTCCGCTCGGCAGCCCTTCTCTCTCGGCATCCCGGGGGGAGATCCGGCCCCTCCGCTCGGCAGCCCTTCTCTCTCGGCATCCCGGGGGAAACCGGCCCCTCCCCGCTGGCAGCCCTTCTCTCTCGGCATCCCGGGGGAAACCGGGCCCCTCCGCTCGGCAGCCCTTCTCTCTCGGCATCCCGGGGGGAATCCGGCCCCTCCGCTCGGCAGCCCTTCTCTCTCGGCATCCCGGGGGGAATCCGGCCCCTTCTCTCTCTCTCTCTCTCTCTCTATCTCTCGGCCTCCCGGGGGAACCGGCTCCTCCGCTCGCAGCCCTTCTCTCTCGGTCTCTCGGGGGGATCCGGTCCGTCTTTTCTCAGCCCTTCTCTCTCGGCCTCACTCTCACTGTGCCAACTTCCCCGGGAGGGACGGGAGCCGGAGCCGAGCCACAAGGAGACTCGCCCCGGCTAGGCGGAACACTGGCTTTTTCCCTTTGCCGGCCACCTGAGTGCGGCTGCTCCTCTCCGCCTTAAACGTAGGCACAGCCTCAGCCAACCTACGGGGATGCGGCCCGTCACCTCGCTCCCATAATACGGGCAGATAAGTCCCAAGCCGCCGAGGCCTCCAAGAGGACCGATGGAGATCGACCGGGAAGGGGCGCCGCCTCAGGCCGCAGCCTACGATGAGGCAGCCGGAGGCAGCCGACAACAGCGACCCCTTGGTGAACTTCCGCAGCCGGCCGAGACAACAGGTCTACCCGGCACCCGCCGCTATTTGACTAAGTCCCGCCGGCGCGAGGTAGACCTGGTGTCCCAGGGGCCGGGGTAGACCTGGTGTCCCGGGCTCCGGGGTAGACCTGGTGTCCCGGGGGCCGGGGTAGACCTGGTGTCCGGGGCTCCGGGGTAGACCTGGTGTCCCGGGCGCCGGGGTAGACCTGGTGTCCCGGGCTCCGGGGTAGACCTGGTGTCCCGGGCGCCGGGGTAGACCTGGTGTCCGGGGCTCCGGGGTAGACCTGGTGTCCCGGGCGCCGGGGTAGACCTGGTGTCCCGGGCTCCGGGGTAGACCTGGTGTCCCGGGCGCCGGGGTAGACCTGGTGTCCCGGGGGCCGGGGTAGACCTGGTGTCCGGGTCTCCGGGGTAGACCTGGTGTCCCGGGGGCCGGGGTAGACCTGGTGTCCGGGGCTCCGGGGTAGACCTGGTGTCCCGGGCTCCGGGGTAGACCTGGTGTCCCGGGCGCCGGGGTAGACCTGGTGTCCCGGGGGCCGGGGTAGACCTGGTGTCCGGGTCTCCGGGGTAGACCTGGTGTCCCGGGGGCCGGGGTAGACCTGGTGTCCGGGGCTCCGGGGTAGACCTGGTGTCCCGGGCGCCGGGGTAGACCTGGTGTCCCGGGCTCCGGGGTAGACCTGGTGTCCCGGGCGCCGGGGTAGACCTGGTGTCCCGGGCTCCGGGGTAGACCTGGTGTCCCGGGCGCCGGGGTAGACCTGGTGTCCCGGGGGCCGGGGTAGACCTGGTGTCCGGGTCTCCGGGGTAGACCTGGTGTCCCGGGCGCCGGGGTAGACCTGGTGTCCCGGGCTCCGGGGTAGACCTGGTGTCCCGGGCGCCGGGGTAGACCTGGTGTCCCGGGGGCCGGGGTAGACCTGGTGTCCCGGGGGCCGGGGTAGACCTGGTGTCCGGGTCTCCGGGGTAGACCTGGTGTCCCGGGGGCCGGGGTAGACCTGGTGTCCGGGGCTCCGGGGTAGACCTGGTGTCCCGGGCGCCGGGGTAGACCTGGTGTCCCGGGCTCCGGGGTAGACCTGGTGTCCCGGGCGCCGGGGTAGACCTGGTGTCCCGGGCTCCGGGGTAGACCTGGTGTCCCGGGCGCCGGGGTAGACCTGGTGTCCCAGGGACCGGGGTAGACCTGGTGTCCCAGGGACCGGGGTAGACCTGGTGTCCCGGGCTCCGGGGTAGACCTGGTGTCCCAGGGACCGGGGTAGACCTGGTGTCCCGCCAGATCCGGAGAAGACCTGGTGTCCCCGGCCCGAGAGCCAGCAGACCTGGTGTCCCCGGACCGAGACGGGGTAGACCGGCTGTCCGCGGCCAGAGACGGGGTAGACCTGGTGTCCCCGGCCCGAGACGGGGTAGACCTGGTGTCTGCGGCACAAGACGGGGTAGACCTGGTGTCTCCGGCCAGAAGCGGGGTAGACCTGTTGTCCTAGAGCCCGGGGTAGACCTGGTGTCCCGGGGGCCGGGGTAGACCTGGTGTCCGGGGCTCCGGGGTAGACCTGGTGTCCCGGGCGCCGGGGTAGACCTGGTGTCCCGGGCTCCGGGGTAGACCTGGTGTCCCGGGCGCCGGGGTAGACCTGGTGTCCCGGGCGCCGGGGTAGACCTGGTGTCCCGGGCGCCGGGGTTGACCTGGTGTCCCAGGGACCGGGGTAGACCTGGTGTCCCGCCAGATCCGGAGAAGACCTGGTGTCCCCGGCCCGAGAGCCAGCAGACCTGGTGTCCCCGGACCGAGACGGGGTAGACCTGGTGTCCCCGGCCCGAGACGGGGTAGACCTGGTGTCTGCGGCACAAGACGGGGTAGACCTGGTGTCTCCGGCCAGAAGCGGGGTAGACCTGTTGTCCTAGAGCCCCGGGTAGACCTGGTGTCCCGGGCTCCGGGGTAGACCTGGTGTCCCGGGCTCCGGGGTAGACCTGGTGTCCCAGGGGCCGGGGTAGACCTGGTGTCCCGGGCTCCGGGGTAGACCTGGTGTCCCGGGCGCCGGGGTAGACCTGGTGTCCCGGGCTCCGGGGTAGACCTGGTGTCTTCGGCACAAGACGGGGTAGACCTGGTGTCCCAGGGGCCAGAAGCGGGGTAGACCTGTTGTCCTAGAGCCCTGGGTAGACCTGGTATCCCGGGCGCCGGGGTAGACCTGTTGTCCTAGAGCCCTGGGTAGACCTGGTGTCCCGGGCGCCGGGGTAGACCTGTTGTCCTAGAGCGCTGGGTAGACCTGGTGTCCCGGGGACCGGGGTAGACCTGGTGTCCCGGGCTCCGGGGTAGACCTGGTGTCCCAGGCGCCGGGGTAGACCTGGTGTCCCAGGGGCCGGGGTAGACCTGGTGTCCCGGGGGCCGGGGTAGACCTGGTGTCCCAGGGGCCGGGGTAGACCTGGTGTCCCGGGCTCGGGGGTAGACCTGGTGTCCCGGGGGCCGGGGTAGACCTGGTGTCCCGGGCTGCGGGGTAGACCTGGTGTCCTCGAGCGCCGGGTAGACCTGGTGTCCCAGGGACCGGGGTAGACCTGGTGTCCCGGGCTCCGGGGTAGACCTGGTGTCCCGGGCGCCGGGGTAGACCCGGTGTCCTCGAGCGCCGGGTAGACCAGTTGTCCCGGGACTCGGGGTAGACCTGCTGTCCCGTTCCCCGGGGTAGACCTGGTGTCCCAGGGCCTACCCCGGGGCCCGGGACACCAGGTCTACCCATGGTCCCAGGACACCAGGTCTACCCCGGGGAACGGGACACCAGGTCTACCCCGGGCCCTGGGACACCAGGTCTACCCATGGTCCTGGGACACCAGGTCTACCCCGGGGCCCGCGACACCAGGTCTACCCATGGTCCCAGGACACCAGGTCTACCCCGGGGAACGGGACACCAGGTCTACCCCGGGCCCTGGGACACCAGGTCTACCCCGGGGCCCGCGACACCTGGTCTACCCAGTGCTCTAGGACAACAGGTCTACCCCGGGGCCCGCGACACCAGGTCTACCCAGGGCCCTCGGACACCAGGTCTACCCCGGGGAACGGGACACCAGGTCTACCCCGGGCCCCGGGACACCAGGTCTACCCAGGGCCCTCGGACACCAGGTCTACCCCGGGGAACGGGACACCAGGTCTACCCCGGGCCCTGGGACAACAGGTCTACCCCGGGGCCCTCTGACACCAGGTCTACCCCGGGGAACGGGACACCAGGTCTACCCCGGGGCCCGGGACACCAGGTCTACCCCGGGGAACGGGACACCAGGTCTACCCAGGGCCCTCGGACACCAGGTCTACCCCGGGGAACGGGACACCAGGTCTACCCCGGGCCCTGGGACAACAGGTCTACCCCGGGGCCCTCTGACACCAGGTCTACCCCGGGGAACGGGACACCAGGTCTACCCCGGGGCCCGGGACACCAGGTCTACCCCGGGGAACGGGACACCAGGTCTACCCCGGGGAACGGGACACCAGGTCTACCCATGGTCCCAGGACACCAGGTCTACCCCGTGGAACGGGACACCAGGTCTACCCCGGGCCCTGGGACACCAGGTCTACCCCGGGCCCCGGGACACCAGGTCTACCCCGGGCCCTGGGACACCAGGTCTACCCAGGGCCCTCGGACACCAGGTCTACCCAGGGCCCTCGGACACCAGGTCTACCCTGGCGCCCGGGACACCAGGTCTACCCCGGGCCCTGGGACAACAGGTCTACCCCGGGGCCCTCTGACACCAGGTCTACCCCGGGGAACGGGACACCAGGTCTACCCCGGGGAACGGGACACCAGGTCTACCCAGGGCCCTCGGACACCAGGTCTACCCCGGGGAACGGGACACCAGGTCTACCCCGGGCCCTGGGACAACAGGTCTACCCCGGGGCCCTCTGACACCAGGTCTACCCCGGGGCCCTCTGACACCAGGTCTACCCCGGGGAACGGGACACCAGGTCTACCCCGGGGCCCGGGACACCAGGTCTACCCCGGGGCCCTCTGACACCAGGTCTACCCCGGGGAACGGGACACCAGGTCTACCCCGGGGCCCGGGACACCAGGTCTACCCCGGGGAACGGGACACCAGGTCTACCCATGGTCCCAGGACACCAGGTCTACCCCGGGGAACGGGACACCAGGTCTACCCCGGGCCCTGGGACACCAGGTCTACCCCGGGCCCCGGGACACCAGGTCTACCCCGGGCCCTGGGACCCCAGGTCTACCCAGGGCCCTCGGACACCAGGTCTACCCAGGGCCCTCGGACACCAGGTCTACCCTGGCGCCCGGGACACCAGGTCTACCCCGGGCCCTGGGACAACAGGTCTACCCCGGGGCCCTCTGACACCAGGTCTACCCCGGGGAACGGGACACCAGGTCTACCCCGGGGCCCGGGACACCAGGTCTACCCCGGGGAACGGGACACCAGGTCTACCCAGGGCCCTCGGACACCAGGTCTACCCCGGGGAACGGGACACCAGGTCTACCCCGGGCCCTGGGACAACAGGTCTACCCCGGGGCCCTCTGACACCAGGTCTACCCCGGGGAACGGGACACCAGGTCTACCCCGGGGCCCGGGACACCAGGTCTACCCCGGGGAACGGGACACCAGGTCTACCCCGGGGAACGGGACACCAGGTCTACCCATGGTCCCAGGACACCAGGTCTACCCCGGGGAACGGGACACCAGGTCTACCCCGGGCCCTGGGACACCAGGTCTACCCTGGCGCCCGGGACACCAGGTCTACCCCGGGCCCTGGGACAACAGGTCTACCCCGGGGCCCTCTGACACCAGGTCTACCCCGGGGAACGGGACACCAGGTCTACCCCGGGGCCCGGGACACCAGGTCTACCCCGGGGAACGGGACACCAGGTCTACCCATGGTCCCAGGACACCAGGTCTACCCCGGGGAACGGGACACCAGGTCTACCCCGGGCCCTGGGACACCAGGTCTACCCCGGGCCCCGGGACACCAGGTCTACCCCGGGCCCTGGGACACCAGGTCTACCCAGGGCCCTCGGACACCAGGTCTACCCAGGGCCCTCGGACACCAGGTCTACCCTGGCGCCCGGGACACCAGGTCTACCCCGGGCCCTGGGACAACAGGTCTACCCCGGGGCCCTCTGACACCAGGTCTACCCCGGGGAACGGGACACCAGGTCTACCCCGGGGCCCGGGACACCAGGTCTACCCCGGGGAACGGGACACCAGGTCTACCCAGGGCCCTCGGACACCAGGTCTACCCCGGGGAACGGGACACCAGGTCTACCCCGGGCCCTGGGACAACAGGTCTACCCCGGGGCCCTCTGACACCAGGTCTACCCCGGGGAACGGGACACCAGGTCTACCCCGGGGCCCGGGACACCAGGTCTACCCCGGGGAACGGGACACCAGGTCTACCCCGGGGAACGGGACACCA
>NW_027428357.1:100000-102500 GCF_047830755.1 Zonotrichia albicollis | reverse complement strand
GGCCGTCGACCGGCGGCCGCGACGACGACGGCGACGCGCGCCGGGCCGCAGGCAAGGGATCGGGGCCGCCGAGGGAAACGCTTCCCTCGCCCGACCGCCCGACCGCCTTCCCTCCGGGCACCGGCGGCACGCCGCCGCCGCCGCCGCCGCACCGCCGCCGCCGGACCGCCCGCCGCGGGCAACGGGCCTGCGAGGCGACCCCAGCCGCGCCGCCGGGGTGGCCCCCGGACGGCGATTGATCGTCAAGCGACGCTCAGACAGGCGTAGCCCCGGGAGGAACCCGGGGCCGCAAGTGCGTTCGAAGTGTCGATGATCAATGTGTCCTGCAATTCACATTAATTCTCGCAGCTAGCTGCGTTCTTCATCGACGCACGAGCCGAGTGATCCACCGCTAAGAGTTGTCTGGCTTTCGGGCGCCGCTCGCCGCCGAGCGGCCCCTTTTTGTCTCTCGCGCCGAGGACGCGCGGGCGCGCGCCTGGCTTCGACCGTACGAGCACACACGACACTGAGAAACGGGAGAAACCCACGCTCCGAAGGACTGCCGAGAGGGCGGGGGAGCCCGCGCCCCCGACCGCCTCCCCCCCCGCGAGGGGAGACGCCGACCTCACGTGCCGTCTTTCGGAGGCGGCCCAGGCGCCCGGGCTCGGCCCGGCCTCCGCGCGGAGGGCCGGGCGGCGCGCGCCGGCACGCGGGGGGCACGGCGGCCCGCCCGCTCTCGCTTTCACGGGAACGACGCAACACACGGCTCGGCAACGCGGCCGGGGGCGCGGCCGTCGGCCCCCGCGCACGCCGGCTCCCCCGGCGGCCGCCCCCGCCGCGGGGGCTCGCGGAGCGCGCCGCCGCGCCGCCGCGCGGCCGGCTTCCCTTTCTCTCTCCCAGCGGCCTTTCGCCCGCTCGAGACGGCGCGCGGCGACGACCGTGCCGCCGGCGCGCCTCCCCCCGGCGGGACCGCTCCCGCCGGGCGGGCCGGCGTCCGGCGGACGCGCTCCGCCGCCGGCCCCGGAGGCGGACGCCACCGAGAGCCGAGCCGGCGTTCGCCAGCGCCCGAGGCCTGCCGGAAGGCAGACCCCGCCGCCGCCGCCGGGGCCGCGCTCCCGGCACCGCCGCCGCCGCCTCCCACCGCCGTGGCCCCCTTCGCCTCGGCACGCGCCCGGCGGAAGGCGTACGGCGCTGAGCCGGGGGGCAACGCCCGCTCTCCTCGTTTTCACGCGGAGACCGGGCGGGGGAAGCGCCCCCGCGGCCGCCCGCACGCCTTCCTTCGGCCCACGCGCGGCCGAGAAGGGCGACGGGGGACGCGACGTGCGGGGCCCGGGACGGGACCGCCGCCGGCCGCGGCGGGCGCCCTCCGGCCGACCGTCCCCCGCAGGGAAGAGGGGGACACCCGTCGAGCGGCGCCGCCGCCGCTCGGCACGGGGTCGCCCGCGCTCGCGGGCCTCCGCCGACGGAGGGCCCGCCGGGCGCTCGCCCCCCGGGCGGGCGGGCGATCGAGCGGGGGGGACGGCCGGCGGACGGCGCCGCCGGCGCGCCTTCGAGGAGGAAAGGCCGTCGAGGGAGAGCGATAGGGGCCGGACGCGCGGGACGCGGCGCCGCGCCCGCGAGACGCCGCAACGGCGGCGGCTCCAGGAGAGAGCGCGGCGGACCCCGGCGGCCGCCACCCCGCGGCCGAGGAAAAGGCAGAGAGCGGGCGCTCTCTGCCGGCGTCGCCCGTTACGACGAGGCGGGCGGGTCGGCCCCCGCGGCCGACCGCGCGCCGCGGCCTCTCCGCAGAGGCCGGGCCGCGGAGAGGGGGGGGCAGGGCGCCCCTCCCCGGCGCGGCGCGGTTACCCCCGCGCGCGCGCGCGCGGCGGGGGCGACGACGACGACGACGGAGGGAGCGCGGCCGGCGGCCACGGACACCACCGCAGGAGCTACGGGGAGTAGCTGCTCCCCTACCCCTCAATGGCGCCGCGCCGCCGCCCGGCAACACCCGCCGCCGCCGCCGCCGCCGCCGCCGCGGCCCACGGCGGGCCGCGCCGAGCCGCCCGAGTCTTTAAACCGCCGCCCGGCTTCGCCGGCCCCCTTTCGGCCCCCGCCGCAACAGCGTTTGACGACGCCGAGGGGGGAAAAACCTGAGGGAGAAACCGCCGAGGCGCGGAGCGCTAGGTACCTGGCCCTGGGGCGAGGGAAACGACCTGCATGGCCCCGCCGGGGTGCCTCCCCCGCTGCCGCCCTCGGGGGAGCGTCCACCGGCGGGGGCGCGCCCGGCGTCTGCCGCCACCACCGCGGCGTCCTTCTCGGGGCCCGGGGTTTCCCTCAGTAGCCCGGCGCTGCGCCCGAGAGGACCGCCGCGGCTCGGACCGCCCCGCCGGCGCGGGGACGCGCGGCCCGACCGCCGAGCGCGCCTCGCCCGCGCCGGCGCGCGCGCGCGCCGGCCCCGAAGGCCGGCGGCCCGGAACGCCCGGAGGCGCGGCGTGTTTCTCTCCTCTGTGGCGCGCCAGGGGGGGAACCGCTCGGCCCGAGA
>NW_027428357.1:87500-95000 GCF_047830755.1 Zonotrichia albicollis | reverse complement strand
CACAGCCCTTCTCTCTCGGCATCCCGGGGGGAGATCCGGCCCCTCCGCTCGGCAGCCCTTCTCTCTCGGCATCCCGGGGGGAGATCCGGCCCCTCCGCTCGGCAGCCCTTCTCTCTCGGCATCCCGGGGGGAAACCGGCCCCTCCGCTCGGCAGCCCTTCTCTCTCGGCATCCCGGGGGGAGATCCGGCCCCTCCGCTCGGCAGCCCTTCTCTCTCGGCATCCCGGGGGGAGATCCGGCCCCTCCGCTCGGCAGCCCTTCTCTCTCGGCATCCCGGGGGGAGATCCGGCCCCTCCGCTCGGCAGCCCTTCTCTCTCGGCATCCCGGGGGAAACCGGCCCCTCCCCGCTGGCAGCCCTTCTCTCTCGGCATCCCGGGGGAAACCGGGCCCCTCCGCTCGGCAGCCCTTCTCTCTCGGCATCCCGGGGGGAATCCGGCCCCTCCGCTCGGCAGCCCTTCTCTCTCGGCATCCCGGGGGGAATCCGGCCCCTTCTCTCTCTCTCTCTCTCTCTCTATCTCTCGGCCTCCCGGGGGAACCGGCTCCTCCGCTCGCAGCCCTTCTCTCTCGGTCTCTCGGGGGGATCCGGTCCGTCTTTTCTCAGCCCTTCTCTCTCGGCCTCACTCTCACTGTGCCAACTTCCCCGGGAGGGACGGGAGCCGGAGCCGAGCCACAAGGAGACTCGCCCCGGCTAGGCGGAACACTGGCTTTTTCCCTTTGCCGGCCACCTGAGTGCGGCTGCTCCTCTCCGCCTTAAACGTAGGCACAGCCTCAGCCAACCTACGGGGATGCGGCCCGTCACCTCGCTCCCATAATACGGGCAGATAAGTCCCAAGCCGCCGAGGCCTCCAAGAGGACCGATGGAGATCGACCGGGAAGGGGCGCCGCCTCAGGCCGCAGCCTACGATGAGGCAGCCGGAGGCAGCCGACAACAGCGACCCCTTGGTGAACTTCCGCAGCCGGCCGAGACAACAGGTCTACCCGGCACCCGCCGCTATTTGACTAAGTCCCGCCGGCGCGAGGTAGACCTGGTGTCCCAGGGGCCGGGGTAGACCTGGTGTCCCGGGCTCCGGGGTAGACCTGGTGTCCCGGGGGCCGGGGTAGACCTGGTGTCCGGGGCTCCGGGGTAGACCTGGTGTCCCGGGCGCCGGGGTAGACCTGGTGTCCCGGGCTCCGGGGTAGACCTGGTGTCCCGGGCGCCGGGGTAGACCTGGTGTCCGGGGCTCCGGGGTAGACCTGGTGTCCCGGGCGCCGGGGTAGACCTGGTGTCCCGGGCTCCGGGGTAGACCTGGTGTCCCGGGCGCCGGGGTAGACCTGGTGTCCCGGGGGCCGGGGTAGACCTGGTGTCCGGGTCTCCGGGGTAGACCTGGTGTCCCGGGGGCCGGGGTAGACCTGGTGTCCGGGGCTCCGGGGTAGACCTGGTGTCCCGGGCTCCGGGGTAGACCTGGTGTCCCGGGCGCCGGGGTAGACCTGGTGTCCCGGGGGCCGGGGTAGACCTGGTGTCCGGGTCTCCGGGGTAGACCTGGTGTCCCGGGGGCCGGGGTAGACCTGGTGTCCGGGGCTCCGGGGTAGACCTGGTGTCCCGGGCGCCGGGGTAGACCTGGTGTCCCGGGCTCCGGGGTAGACCTGGTGTCCCGGGCGCCGGGGTAGACCTGGTGTCCCGGGCTCCGGGGTAGACCTGGTGTCCCGGGCGCCGGGGTAGACCTGGTGTCCCGGGGGCCGGGGTAGACCTGGTGTCCGGGTCTCCGGGGTAGACCTGGTGTCCCGGGCGCCGGGGTAGACCTGGTGTCCCGGGCTCCGGGGTAGACCTGGTGTCCCGGGCGCCGGGGTAGACCTGGTGTCCCGGGGGCCGGGGTAGACCTGGTGTCCCGGGGGCCGGGGTAGACCTGGTGTCCGGGTCTCCGGGGTAGACCTGGTGTCCCGGGGGCCGGGGTAGACCTGGTGTCCGGGGCTCCGGGGTAGACCTGGTGTCCCGGGCGCCGGGGTAGACCTGGTGTCCCGGGCTCCGGGGTAGACCTGGTGTCCCGGGCGCCGGGGTAGACCTGGTGTCCCGGGCTCCGGGGTAGACCTGGTGTCCCGGGCGCCGGGGTAGACCTGGTGTCCCAGGGACCGGGGTAGACCTGGTGTCCCAGGGACCGGGGTAGACCTGGTGTCCCGGGCTCCGGGGTAGACCTGGTGTCCCAGGGACCGGGGTAGACCTGGTGTCCCGCCAGATCCGGAGAAGACCTGGTGTCCCCGGCCCGAGAGCCAGCAGACCTGGTGTCCCCGGACCGAGACGGGGTAGACCGGCTGTCCGCGGCCAGAGACGGGGTAGACCTGGTGTCCCCGGCCCGAGACGGGGTAGACCTGGTGTCTGCGGCACAAGACGGGGTAGACCTGGTGTCTCCGGCCAGAAGCGGGGTAGACCTGTTGTCCTAGAGCCCGGGGTAGACCTGGTGTCCCGGGGGCCGGGGTAGACCTGGTGTCCGGGGCTCCGGGGTAGACCTGGTGTCCCGGGCGCCGGGGTAGACCTGGTGTCCCGGGCTCCGGGGTAGACCTGGTGTCCCGGGCGCCGGGGTAGACCTGGTGTCCCGGGCGCCGGGGTAGACCTGGTGTCCCGGGCGCCGGGGTTGACCTGGTGTCCCAGGGACCGGGGTAGACCTGGTGTCCCGCCAGATCCGGAGAAGACCTGGTGTCCCCGGCCCGAGAGCCAGCAGACCTGGTGTCCCCGGACCGAGACGGGGTAGACCTGGTGTCCCCGGCCCGAGACGGGGTAGACCTGGTGTCTGCGGCACAAGACGGGGTAGACCTGGTGTCTCCGGCCAGAAGCGGGGTAGACCTGTTGTCCTAGAGCCCCGGGTAGACCTGGTGTCCCGGGCTCCGGGGTAGACCTGGTGTCCCGGGCTCCGGGGTAGACCTGGTGTCCCAGGGGCCGGGGTAGACCTGGTGTCCCGGGCTCCGGGGTAGACCTGGTGTCCCGGGCGCCGGGGTAGACCTGGTGTCCCGGGCTCCGGGGTAGACCTGGTGTCTTCGGCACAAGACGGGGTAGACCTGGTGTCCCAGGGGCCAGAAGCGGGGTAGACCTGTTGTCCTAGAGCCCTGGGTAGACCTGGTATCCCGGGCGCCGGGGTAGACCTGTTGTCCTAGAGCCCTGGGTAGACCTGGTGTCCCGGGCGCCGGGGTAGACCTGTTGTCCTAGAGCGCTGGGTAGACCTGGTGTCCCGGGGACCGGGGTAGACCTGGTGTCCCGGGCTCCGGGGTAGACCTGGTGTCCCAGGCGCCGGGGTAGACCTGGTGTCCCAGGGGCCGGGGTAGACCTGGTGTCCCGGGGGCCGGGGTAGACCTGGTGTCCCAGGGGCCGGGGTAGACCTGGTGTCCCGGGCTCGGGGGTAGACCTGGTGTCCCGGGGGCCGGGGTAGACCTGGTGTCCCGGGCTGCGGGGTAGACCTGGTGTCCTCGAGCGCCGGGTAGACCTGGTGTCCCAGGGACCGGGGTAGACCTGGTGTCCCGGGCTCCGGGGTAGACCTGGTGTCCCGGGCGCCGGGGTAGACCCGGTGTCCTCGAGCGCCGGGTAGACCAGTTGTCCCGGGACTCGGGGTAGACCTGCTGTCCCGTTCCCCGGGGTAGACCTGGTGTCCCAGGGCCTACCCCGGGGCCCGGGACACCAGGTCTACCCATGGTCCCAGGACACCAGGTCTACCCCGGGGAACGGGACACCAGGTCTACCCCGGGCCCTGGGACACCAGGTCTACCCATGGTCCTGGGACACCAGGTCTACCCCGGGGCCCGCGACACCAGGTCTACCCATGGTCCCAGGACACCAGGTCTACCCCGGGGAACGGGACACCAGGTCTACCCCGGGCCCTGGGACACCAGGTCTACCCCGGGGCCCGCGACACCTGGTCTACCCAGTGCTCTAGGACAACAGGTCTACCCCGGGGCCCGCGACACCAGGTCTACCCAGGGCCCTCGGACACCAGGTCTACCCCGGGGAACGGGACACCAGGTCTACCCCGGGCCCCGGGACACCAGGTCTACCCAGGGCCCTCGGACACCAGGTCTACCCCGGGGAACGGGACACCAGGTCTACCCCGGGCCCTGGGACAACAGGTCTACCCCGGGGCCCTCTGACACCAGGTCTACCCCGGGGAACGGGACACCAGGTCTACCCCGGGGCCCGGGACACCAGGTCTACCCCGGGGAACGGGACACCAGGTCTACCCAGGGCCCTCGGACACCAGGTCTACCCCGGGGAACGGGACACCAGGTCTACCCCGGGCCCTGGGACAACAGGTCTACCCCGGGGCCCTCTGACACCAGGTCTACCCCGGGGAACGGGACACCAGGTCTACCCCGGGGCCCGGGACACCAGGTCTACCCCGGGGAACGGGACACCAGGTCTACCCCGGGGAACGGGACACCAGGTCTACCCATGGTCCCAGGACACCAGGTCTACCCCGTGGAACGGGACACCAGGTCTACCCCGGGCCCTGGGACACCAGGTCTACCCCGGGCCCCGGGACACCAGGTCTACCCCGGGCCCTGGGACACCAGGTCTACCCAGGGCCCTCGGACACCAGGTCTACCCAGGGCCCTCGGACACCAGGTCTACCCTGGCGCCCGGGACACCAGGTCTACCCCGGGCCCTGGGACAACAGGTCTACCCCGGGGCCCTCTGACACCAGGTCTACCCCGGGGAACGGGACACCAGGTCTACCCCGGGGAACGGGACACCAGGTCTACCCAGGGCCCTCGGACACCAGGTCTACCCCGGGGAACGGGACACCAGGTCTACCCCGGGCCCTGGGACAACAGGTCTACCCCGGGGCCCTCTGACACCAGGTCTACCCCGGGGCCCTCTGACACCAGGTCTACCCCGGGGAACGGGACACCAGGTCTACCCCGGGGCCCGGGACACCAGGTCTACCCCGGGGCCCTCTGACACCAGGTCTACCCCGGGGAACGGGACACCAGGTCTACCCCGGGGCCCGGGACACCAGGTCTACCCCGGGGAACGGGACACCAGGTCTACCCATGGTCCCAGGACACCAGGTCTACCCCGGGGAACGGGACACCAGGTCTACCCCGGGCCCTGGGACACCAGGTCTACCCCGGGCCCCGGGACACCAGGTCTACCCCGGGCCCTGGGACCCCAGGTCTACCCAGGGCCCTCGGACACCAGGTCTACCCAGGGCCCTCGGACACCAGGTCTACCCTGGCGCCCGGGACACCAGGTCTACCCCGGGCCCTGGGACAACAGGTCTACCCCGGGGCCCTCTGACACCAGGTCTACCCCGGGGAACGGGACACCAGGTCTACCCCGGGGCCCGGGACACCAGGTCTACCCCGGGGAACGGGACACCAGGTCTACCCAGGGCCCTCGGACACCAGGTCTACCCCGGGGAACGGGACACCAGGTCTACCCCGGGCCCTGAGACAACAGGTCTACCCCGGGGCCCTCTGACACCAGGTCTACCCCGGGGAACGGGACACCAGGTCTACCCCGGGGCCCGGGACACCAGGTCTACCCCGGGGAACGGGACACCAGGTCTACCCCGGGGAACGGGACACCAGGTCTACCCATGGTCCCAGGACACCAGGTCTACCCCGGGGAACGGGACACCAGGTCTACCCCGGGCCCTGGGACACCAGGTCTACCCCGGGGCCCGGGACACCAGGTCTACCCCGGGCCCTGGGACCCCAGGTCTACCCAGGGCCCTCGGACACCAGGTCTACCCAGGGCCCTCGGACACCAGGTCTACCCTGGCGCCCGGGACACCAGGTCTACCCCGGGCCCTGGGACAACAGGTCTACCCCGGGGCCCTCTGACACCAGGTCTACCCCGGGGAACGGGACACCAGGTCTACCCCGGGGCCCGGGACACCAGGTCTACCCCGGGGAACGGGACACCAGGTCTACCCATGGTCCCAGGACACCAGGTCTACCCCGGGGAACGGGACACCAGGTCTACCCCGGGCCCTGGGACACCAGGTCTACCCCGGGCCCCGGGACACCAGGTCTACCCCGGGCCCTGGGACACCAGGTCTACCCAGGGCCCTCGGACACCAGGTCTACCCAGGGCCCTCGGACACCAGGTCTACCCTGGCGCCCGGGACACCAGGTCTACCCCGGGCCCTGGGACAACAGGTCTACCCCGGGGCCCTCTGACACCAGGTCTACCCCGGGGAACGGGACACCAGGTCTACCCCGGGGCCCGGGACACCAGGTCTACCCCGGGGAACGGGACACCAGGTCTACCCAGGGCCCTCGGACACCAGGTCTACCCCGGGGAACGGGACACCAGGTCTACCCCGGGCCCTGGGACAACAGGTCTACCCCGGGGCCCTCTGACACCAGGTCTACCCCGGGGAACGGGACACCAGGTCTACCCCGGGGCCCGGGACACCAGGTCTACCCCGGGGAACGGGACACCAGGTCTACCCCGGGGAACGGGACACCAGGTCTACCCATGGTCCCAGGACACCAGGTCTACCCCGGGGAACGGGGACACCAGGTCTACCCCGGGCCCTGGGACACCAGGTCTACCCCGGGGCCCGGGACACCAGGTCTACCCCGGGCCCTGGGACCCCAGGTCTACCCAGGGC
The DNA here is from genome assembly GCF_047830755.1 of Zonotrichia albicollis. NCBI lineage: Eukaryota > Metazoa > Chordata > Aves > Passeriformes > Passerellidae > Zonotrichia > Zonotrichia albicollis. The sequence goes on along the minus strand of NW_027428357.1, from coordinate 88,420 downwards.
CCTCGGACACCAGGTCTACCCAGGGCCCTCGGACACCAGGTCTACCCTGGGGCCCTCTGACACCAGGTCTACCCCGGGCCCTGGGACAACAGGTCTACCCCGGGGCCCTCTGACACCAGGTCTACCCCGGGGAACGGGACACCAGGTCTACCCCGGGCCCCGGGACACCAGGTCTACCCCGGGCCCTGGGACACCAGGTCTACCCCGGGGCCCTCTGACACCAGGTCTACCCCGGGGAACGGGACACCAGGTCTACCCCGGGGCCCGCGACACCTGGTCTACCCAGTGCTCTAGGACAACAGGTCTACCCCGGGGCCCGCGACACCAGGTCTACCCAGGGCCCTCGGACACCAGGTCTACCCCGGGGCCCTCTGACACCAGGTCTACCCCGGGGAACGGGACACCAGGTCTACCCCGGGGCCCGCGACACCTGGTCTACCCAGTGCTCTAGGACAACAGGTCTACCCCGGGGAACGGGACACCAGGTCTACCCCGGGCCCTGGGACACCAGGTCTACCCCGGGGCCCTCTGACACCAGGTCTACCCCGGGCCCTGGGACACCAGGTCTGCCTCGGGGTTAGGGTTAGGGTTAGGGTGTGGGTTGGGGTTGGGGTTGGGGTTAGGGTTAGGGTTAGGGTTGGGGTTGGGGTTGGGGTTGGGGTTAGGGAAACCAGGTCTACCCCGGGGCCCGCGACACCGGGTCTACCCCGGGGCCCTCGGTCACCAGGTCTACCCGGGGGTTAGGGTTAGGGTTAGGGTAAGGGTTGGGGTAAGGGTTAGGGTTAGGGTAAGGGTTGGGGTTGGGGTTGGGGTAGGGGTTAGGGTTGGGGTTGGGGTTGGGCTTGGGGTTAGGGTTAGGGTTAGGGTTAGGGTTAGGGAAACCAGGTCTACCCCGGGGCCCGCGACACCCGGTCTACCCC
>NW_027428357.1:70000-77500 GCF_047830755.1 Zonotrichia albicollis | reverse complement strand
AACCCTAACCCTAACCCTAACCCCAACCCCAACCCCAACCCACACCCTAACCCTAACCCTAACCCCGAGGCAGACCTGGTGTCCCAGGGCCCGGGGTAGACCTGGTGTCAGAGGGCCCCGGGGTAGACCTGGTGTCCCAGGGCCCGGGGTAGACCTGGTGTCCCGTTCCCCGGGGTAGACCTGTTGTCCTAGAGCACTGGGTAGACCAGGTGTCGCGGGCCCCGGGGTAGACCTGGTGTCCCGTTCCCCGGGGTAGACCTGGTGTCAGAGGGCCCCGGGGTAGACCTGGTGTCCGAGGGCCCTGGGTAGACCTGGTGTCGCGGGCCCCGGGGTAGACCTGTTGTCCTAGAGCACTGGGTAGACCAGGTGTCGCGGGCCCCGGGGTAGACCTGGTGTCCCGTTCCCCGGGGTAGACCTGGTGTCAGAGGGCCCCGGGGTAGACCTGGTGTCCCAGGGCCCGGGGTAGACCTGGTGTCCCGGGGCCCGGGGTAGACCTGGTGTCCCGTTCCCCGGGGTAGACCTGGTGTCAGAGGGCCCCGGGGTAGACCTGTTGTCCCAGGGCCCGGGGTAGACCTGGTGTCAGAGGGCCCCAGGGTAGACCTGGTGTCCGAGGGCCCTGGGTAGACCTGGTGTCCGAGGGCCCTGGGTAGACCTGGGGTCCCAGGGCCCGGGGTAGACCTGGTGTCCCGGGCCCCGGGGTAGACCTGGTGTCCCAGGGCCCGGGGTAGACCTGGTGTCCCGTTCCCCGGGGTAGACCTGGTGTCCTGGGACCATGGGTAGACCTGGTGTCCCGTTCCCCGGGGTAGACCTGGTGTCCCGTTCCCCGGGGTAGACCTGGTGTCCCGGGCCCCGGGGTAGACCTGGTGTCCCGTTCCCCGGGGTAGACCTGGTGTCAGAGGGCCCCGGGGTAGACCTGTTGTCCCAGGGCCCGGGGTAGACCTGGTGTCCCGTTCCCCGGGGTAGACCTGGTGTCCGAGGGCCCTGGGTAGACCTGGTGTCCCGTTCCCCGGGGTAGACCTGGTGTCCCGGGCCCCGGGGTAGACCTGGTGTCCCGTTCCCCGGGGTAGACCTGGTGTCAGAGGGCCCCGGGGTAGACCTGTTGTCCCAGGGCCCGGGGTAGACCTGGTGTCCCGGGCGCCAGGGTAGACCTGGTGTCCGAGGGCCCTGGGTAGACCTGGTGTCCGAGGGCCCTGGGTAGACCTGGTGTCCCAGGGCCCGGGGTAGACCTGGTGTCCCGGGGCCCGGGGTAGACCTGGTGTCCCAGGGCCCGGGGTAGACCTGGTGTCCCGTTCCCCGGGGTAGACCTGGTGTCCTGGGACCATGGGTAGACCTGGTGTCCCGTTCCCCGGGGTAGACCTGGTGTCCCGGGCCCCGGGGTAGACCTGGTGTCCCGTTCCCCGGGGTAGACCTGGTGTCAGAGGGCCCCGGGGTAGACCTGTTGTCCCAGGGCCCGGGGTAGACCTGGTGTCCCGGGCGCCAGGGTAGACCTGGTGTCCGAGGGCCCTGGGTAGACCTGGTGTCCGAGGGCCCTGGGTAGACCTGGGGTCCCAGGGCCCGGGGTAGACCTGGTGTCCCGGGCCCCGGGGTAGACCTGGTGTCCCAGGGCCCGGGGTAGACCTGGTGTCCCGTTCCCCGGGGTAGACCTGGTGTCCTGGGACCATGGGTAGACCTGGTGTCCCGTTCCCCGGGGTAGACCTGGTGTCCCGTTCCCCGGGGTAGACCTGGTGTCCCGGGCCCCGGGGTAGACCTGGTGTCCCGTTCCCCGGGGTAGACCTGGTGTCAGAGGGCCCCGGGGTAGACCTGTTGTCCCAGGGCCCGGGGTAGACCTGGTGTCCCGTTCCCCGGGGTAGACCTGGTGTCCGAGGGCCCTGGGTAGACCTGGTGTCCCGTTCCCCGGGGTAGACCTGGTGTCCCGGGCCCCGGGGTAGACCTGGTGTCCCGTTCCCCGGGGTAGACCTGGTGTCAGAGGGCCCCGGGGTAGACCTGTTGTCCCAGGGCCCGGGGTAGACCTGGTGTCCCGGGCGCCAGGGTAGACCTGGTGTCCGAGGGCCCTGGGTAGACCTGGTGTCCGAGGGCCCTGGGTAGACCTGGGGTCCCAGGGCCCGGGGTAGACCTGGTGTCCCGGGGCCCGGGGTAGACCTGGTGTCCCAGGGCCCGGGGTAGACCTGGTGTCCCGTTTCCCGGGGTAGACCTGGTGTCCTGGGACCATGGGTAGACCTGGTGTCCCGTTCCCCGGGGTAGACCTGGTGTCCCGGGCCCCGGGGTAGACCTGGTGTCCCGTTCCCCGGGGTAGACCTGGTGTCAGAGGGCCCCGGGGTAGACCTGGTGTCCCGGGCCCCGGGGTAGACCTGGTGTCCCGTTCCCCGGGGTAGACCTGGTGTCAGAGGGCCCCGGGGTAGACCTGGTGTCAGAGGGCCCCGGGGTAGACCTGTTGTCCCAGGGCCCGGGGTAGACCTGGTGTCCCGTTCCCCGGGGTAGACCTGGTGTCCGAGGGCCCTGGGTAGACCTGGTGTCCCGTTCCCCGGGGTAGACCTGGTGTCCCGTTCCCCGGGGTAGACCTGGTGTCAGAGGGCCCCGGGGTAGACCTGTTGTCCCAGGGCCCGGGGTAGACCTGGTGTCCCGGGCGCCAGGGTAGACCTGGTGTCCGAGGGCCCTGGGTAGACCTGGTGTCCGAGGGCCCTGGGTAGACCTGGTGTCCCAGGGCCCGGGGTAGACCTGGTGTCCCGGGGCCCGGGGTAGACCTGGTGTCCCAGGGCCCGGGGTAGACCTGGTGTCCCGTTCCACGGGGTAGACCTGGTGTCCTGGGACCATGGGTAGACCTGGTGTCCCGTTCCCCGGGGTAGACCTGGTGTCCCGTTCCCCGGGGTAGACCTGGTGTCCCGGGCCCCGGGGTAGACCTGGTGTCCCGTTCCCCGGGGTAGACCTGGTGTCAGAGGGCCCCGGGGTAGACCTGTTGTCCCAGGGCCCGGGGTAGACCTGGTGTCCCGTTCCCCGGGGTAGACCTGGTGTCCGAGGGCCCTGGGTAGACCTGGTGTCCCGTTCCCCGGGGTAGACCTGGTGTCCCGGGCCCCGGGGTAGACCTGGTGTCCCGTTCCCCGGGGTAGACCTGGTGTCAGAGGGCCCCGGGGTAGACCTGTTGTCCCAGGGCCCGGGGTAGACCTGGTGTCCCGTTCCCCGGGGTAGACCTGGTGTCCGAGGGCCCTGGGTAGACCTGGTGTCCCGGGGCCCGGGGTAGACCTGGTGTCCCGTTCCCCGGGGTAGACCTGGTGTCCGAGGGCCCTGGGTAGACCTGGTGTCGCGGGCCCCGGGGTAGACCTGTTGTCCTAGAGCACTGGGTAGACCAGGTGTCGCGGGCCCCGGGGTAGACCTGGTGTCCCAGGGCCCGGGGTAGACCTGGTGTCCCGTTCCCCGGGGTAGACCTGGTGTCCTGGGACCATGGGTAGACCTGGTGTCGCGGGCCCCGGGGTAGACCTGGTGTCCCAGGACCATGGGTAGACCTGGTGTCCCAGGGCCCGGGGTAGACCTGGTGTCCCGTTCCCCGGGGTAGACCTGGTGTCCTGGGACCATGGGTAGACCTGGTGTCCCGGGCCCCGGGGTAGGCCCTGGGACACCAGGTCTACCCCGGGGAACGGGACAGCAGGTCTACCCCGAGTCCCGGGACAACTGGTCTACCCGGCGCTCGAGGACACCGGGTCTACCCCGGCGCCCGGGACACCAGGTCTACCCCGGAGCCCGGGACACCAGGTCTACCCCGGTCCCTGGGACACCAGGTCTACCCGGCGCTCGAGGACACCAGGTCTACCCCGCAGCCCGGGACACCAGGTCTACCCCGGCCCCCGGGACACCAGGTCTACCCCCGAGCCCGGGACACCAGGTCTACCCCGGCCCCTGGGACACCAGGTCTACCCCGGCCCCCGGGACACCAGGTCTACCCCGGCCCCTGGGACACCAGGTCTACCCCGGCGCCTGGGACACCAGGTCTACCCCGGAGCCCGGGACACCAGGTCTACCCCGGTCCCCGGGACACCAGGTCTACCCAGCGCTCTAGGACAACAGGTCTACCCCGGCGCCCGGGACACCAGGTCTACCCAGGGCTCTAGGACAACAGGTCTACCCCGGCGCCCGGGATACCAGGTCTACCCAGGGCTCTAGGACAACAGGTCTACCCCGCTTCTGGCCCCTGGGACACCAGGTCTACCCCGTCTTGTGCCGAAGACACCAGGTCTACCCCGGAGCCCGGGACACCAGGTCTACCCCGGCGCCCGGGACACCAGGTCTACCCCGGAGCCCGGGACACCAGGTCTACCCCGGCCCCTGGGACACCAGGTCTACCCCGGAGCCCGGGACACCAGGTCTACCCCGGAGCCCGGGACACCAGGTCTACCCGGGGCTCTAGGACAACAGGTCTACCCCGCTTCTGGCCGGAGACACCAGGTCTACCCCGTCTTGTGCCGCAGACACCAGGTCTACCCCGTCTCGGGCCGGGGACACCAGGTCTACCCCGTCTCGGTCCGGGGACACCAGGTCTGCTGGCTCTCGGGCCGGGGACACCAGGTCTTCTCCGGATCTGGCGGGACACCAGGTCTACCCCGGTCCCTGGGACACCAGGTCAACCCCGGCGCCCGGGACACCAGGTCTACCCCGGCGCCCGGGACACCAGGTCTACCCCGGCGCCCGGGACACCAGGTCTACCCCGGAGCCCGGGACACCAGGTCTACCCCGGCGCCCGGGACACCAGGTCTACCCCGGAGCCCCGGACACCAGGTCTACCCCGGCCCCCGGGACACCAGGTCTACCCCGGGCTCTAGGACAACAGGTCTACCCCGCTTCTGGCCGGAGACACCAGGTCTACCCCGTCTTGTGCCGCAGACACCAGGTCTACCCCGTCTCGGGCCGGGGACACCAGGTCTACCCCGTCTCTGGCCGCGGACAGCCGGTCTACCCCGTCTCGGTCCGGGGACACCAGGTCTGCTGGCTCTCGGGCCGGGGACACCAGGTCTTCTCCGGATCTGGCGGGACACCAGGTCTACCCCGGTCCCTGGGACACCAGGTCTACCCCGGAGCCCGGGACACCAGGTCTACCCCGGTCCCTGGGACACCAGGTCTACCCCGGTCCCTGGGACACCAGGTCTACCCCGGCGCCCGGGACACCAGGTCTACCCCGGAGCCCGGGACACCAGGTCTACCCCGGCGCCCGGGACACCAGGTCTACCCCGGAGCCCGGGACACCAGGTCTACCCCGGCGCCCGGGACACCAGGTCTACCCCGGAGCCCCGGACACCAGGTCTACCCCGGCCCCCGGGACACCAGGTCTACCCCGGAGACCCGGACACCAGGTCTACCCCGGCCCCCGGGACACCAGGTCTACCCCGGCCCCCGGGACACCAGGTCTACCCCGGCGCCCGGGACACCAGGTCTACCCCGGAGCCCGGGACACCAGGTCTACCCCGGCGCCCGGGACACCAGGTCTACCCCGGAGACCCGGACACCAGGTCTACCCCGGCCCCCGGGACACCAGGTCTACCCCGGCGCCCGGGACACCAGGTCTACCCCGGAGCCCGGGACACCAGGTCTACCCCGGCGCCCGGGACACCAGGTCTACCCCGGAGCCCGGGACACCAGGTCTACCCCGGCGCCCGGGACACCAGGTCTACCCCGGAGCCCCGGACACCAGGTCTACCCCGGCCCCCGGGACACCAGGTCTACCCCGGAGACCCGGACACCAGGTCTACCCCGGCCCCCGGGACACCAGGTCTACCCCGGCGCCCGGGACACCAGGTCTACCCCGGAGCCCGGGACACCAGGTCTACCCCGGAGCCCCGGACACCAGGTCTACCCCGGCCCCCGGGACACCAGGTCTACCCCGGAGACCCGGACACCAGGTCTACCCCGGCCCCCGGGACACCAGGTCTACCCCGGCGCCCGGGACACCAGGTCTACCCCGGAGCCCGGGACACCAGGTCTACCCCGGCGCCCGGGACACCAGGTCTACCCCGGAGCCCCGGACACCAGGTCTACCCCGGCGCCCGGGACACCAGGTCTACCCCGGAGCCCGGGACACCAGGTCTACCCCGGCGCCCGGGACACCAGGTCTACCCCGGAGCCCCGGACACCAGGTCTACCCCGGCCCCCGGGACACCAGGTCTACCCCGGAGCCCGGGACACCAGGTCTACCCCGGCCCCTGGGACACCAGGTCTACCTCGCGCCGGCGGGACTTAGTCAAATAGCGGCGGGTGCCGGGTAGACCTGTTGTCTCGGCCGGCTGCGGAAGTTCACCAAGGGGTCGCTGTTGTCGGCTGCCTCCGGCTGCCTCATCGTAGGCTGCGGCCTGAGGCGGCGCCCCTTCCCGGTCGATCTCCATCGGTCCTCTTGGAGGCCTCGGCGGCTTGGGACTTATCTGCCCGTATTATGGGAGCGAGGTGACGGGCCGCATCCCCGTAGGTTGGCTGAGGCTGTGCCTACGTTTAAGGCGGAGAGGAGCAGCCGCACTCAGGTGGCCGGCAAAGGGAAAAAGCCAGTGTTCCGCCTAGCCGGGGCGAGTCTCCTTGTGGCTCGGCTCCGGCTCCCGTCCCTCCCGGGGAAGTTGGCACAGTGAGAGTGAGGCCGAGAGAGAAGGGCTGAGAAAAGACGGACCGGATCCCCCCGAGAGACCGAGAGAGAAGGGCTGCGAGCGGAGGAGCCGGTTCCCCCGGGAGGCCGAGAGATAGAGAGAGAGAGAGAGAGAGAGAAGGGGCCGGATTCCCCCCGGGATGCCGAGAGAGAAGGGCTGCCGAGCGGAGGGGCCGGATTCCCCCCGGGATGCCGAGAGAGAAGGGCTGCCGAGCGGAGGGGCCCGGTTTCCCCCGGGATGCCGAGAGAGAAGGGCTGCCAGCGGGGAGGGGCCGGTTTCCCCCGGGATGCCGAGAGAGAAGGGCTGCCGAGCGGAGGGGCCGGATCTCCCCCCGGGATGCCGAGAGAGAAGGGCTGCCGAGCGGAGGGGCCGGATCTCCCCCCGGGATGCCGAGAGAGAAGGGCTGCCGAGCGGAGGGGCCGGATCTCCCCCCGGGATGCCGAGAGAGAAGGGCTGCCGAGCGGAGGGGCCGGTTTCCCCCCGGGATGCCGAGAGAGAAGGGCTGCCGAGCGGAGGGGCCGGATCTCCCCCCGGGATGCCGAGAGAGAAGGGCTGCCGAGCGGAGGGGCCGGATCTCCCCCCGGGATGCCGAGAGAGAAGGGCTGTGAAAGGCGATTCGAGAGAGCCGCTTGGCGGGCGAGGCGGCGGCGCCTCGTCCCTTTTGTGCCTGGCCTTAAGCCGGGGCCCACTCGGCGGGCACTGTTTCGGGCCGTCCGCCCGCCTGGTGAAGCTGCGGAGCCGGGGTCGGGGCGCCCCGTCCCCGGGCCGCCTCGTTGAAGCCGTCCCCCTTCCTCGGCCTTAAGCCGGGGACCCGCGTTGGCGGGCGGAGTTTTTCGGAGTTGACGGACCCGGCACCCGACAGAGAGAGAGAGAGAGAGAGAGAGAGAGA
>NW_027428357.1:62500-65000 GCF_047830755.1 Zonotrichia albicollis | reverse complement strand
TCCCCCGAGGGCGGCAGCGGGGGAGGCACCCCGGCGGGGCCATGCAGGTCGTTTCCCTCGCCCCAGGGCCAGGTACCTAGCGCTCCGCGCCTCGGCGGTTTCTCCCTCAGGTTTTTCCCCCCTCGGCGTCGTCAAACGCTGTTGCGGCGGGGGCCGAAAGGGGGCCGGCGAAGCCGGGCGGCGGTTTAAAGACTCGGGCGGCTCGGCGCGGCCCGCCGTGGGCCGCGGCGGCGGCGGCGGCGGCGGCGGCGGGTGTTGCCGGGCGGCGGCGCGGCGCCATTGAGGGGTAGGGGAGCAGCTACTCCCCGTAGCTCCTGCGGTGGTGTCCGTGGCCGCCGGCCGCGCTCCCTCCGTCGTCGTCGTCGTCGCCCCCGCCGCGCGCGCGCGCGCGGGGGTAACCGCGCCGCGCCGGGGAGGGGCGCCCTGCCCCCCCCTCTCCGCGGCCCGGCCTCTGCGGAGAGGCCGCGGCGCGCGGTCGGCCGCGGGGGCCGACCCGCCCGCCTCGTCGTAACGGGCGACGCCGGCAGAGAGCGCCCGCTCTCTGCCTTTTCCTCGGCCGCGGGGTGGCGGCCGCCGGGGTCCGCCGCGCTCTCTCCTGGAGCCGCCGCCGTTGCGGCGTCTCGCGGGCGCGGCGCCGCGTCCCGCGCGTCCGGCCCCTATCGCTCTCCCTCGACGGCCTTTCCTCCTCGAAGGCGCGCCGGCGGCGCCGTCCGCCGGCCGTCCCCCCCGCTCGATCGCCCGCCCGCCCGGGGGGCGAGCGCCCGGCGGGCCCTCCGTCGGCGGAGGCCCGCGAGCGCGGGCGACCCCGTGCCGAGCGGCGGCGGCGCCGCTCGACGGGTGTCCCCCTCTTCCCTGCGGGGGACGGTCGGCCGGAGGGCGCCCGCCGCGGCCGGCGGCGGTCCCGTCCCGGGCCCCGCACGTCGCGTCCCCCGTCGCCCTTCTCGGCCGCGCGTGGGCCGAAGGAAGGCGTGCGGGCGGCCGCGGGGGCGCTTCCCCCGCCCGGTCTCCGCGTGAAAACGAGGAGAGCGGGCGTTGCCCCCCGGCTCAGCGCCGTACGCCTTCCGCCGGGCGCGTGCCGAGGCGAAGGGGGCCACGGCGGTGGGAGGCGGCGGCGGCGGTGCCGGGAGCGCGGCCCCGGCGGCGGCGGCGGGGTCTGCCTTCCGGCAGGCCTCGGGCGCTGGCGAACGCCGGCTCGGCTCTCGGTGGCGTCCGCCTCCGGGGCCGGCGGCGGAGCGCGTCCGCCGGACGCCGGCCCGCCCGGCGGGAGCGGTCCCGCCGGGGGGAGGCGCGCCGGCGGCACGGTCGTCGCCGCGCGCCGTCTCGAGCGGGCGAAAGGCCGCTGGGAGAGAGAAAGGGAAGCCGGCCGCGCGGCGGCGCGGCGGCGCGCTCCGCGAGCCCCCGCGGCGGGGGCGGCCGCCGGGGGAGCCGGCGTGCGCGGGGGCCGACGGCCGCGCCCCCGGCCGCGTTGCCGAGCCGTGTGTTGCGTCGTTCCCGTGAAAGCGAGAGCGGGCGGGCCGCCGTGCCCCCCGCGTGCCGGCGCGCGCCGCCCGGCCCTCCGCGCGGAGGCCGGGCCGAGCCCGGGCGCCTGGGCCGCCTCCGAAAGACGGCACGTGAGGTCGGCGTCTCCCCTCGCGGGGGGGGAGGCGGTCGGGGGCGCGGGCTCCCCCGCCCTCTCGGCAGTCCTTCGGAGCGTGGGTTTCTCCCGTTTCTCAGTGTCGTGTGTGCTCGTACGGTCGAAGCCAGGCGCGCGCCCGCGCGTCCTCGGCGCGAGAGACAAAAAGGGGCCGCTCGGCGGCGAGCGGCGCCCGAAAGCCAGACAACTCTTAGCGGTGGATCACTCGGCTCGTGCGTCGATGAAGAACGCAGCTAGCTGCGAGAATTAATGTGAATTGCAGGACACATTGATCATCGACACTTCGAACGCACTTGCGGCCCCGGGTTCCTCCCGGGGCTACGCCTGTCTGAGCGTCGCTTGACGATCAATCGCCGTCCGGGGGCCACCCCGGCGGCGCGGCTGGGGTCGCCTCGCAGGCCCGTTGCCCGCGGCGGGCGGTCCGGCGGCGGCGGTGCGGCGGCGGCGGCGGCGGCGTGCCGCCGGTGCCCGGAGGGAAGGCGGTCGGGCGGTCGGGCGAGGGAAGCGTTTCCCTCGGCGGCCCCGATCCCTTGCCTGCGGCCCGGCGCGCGTCGCCGTCGTCGTCGCGGCCGCCGGTCGACGGCCGTCGCCGCGCAGGGCCTTCGTCCCCCTAAATGCAGACTCGGGGAGCGCTCCGTAGCTCCCCGCTCCCGGAGCGAGCCGCTGGGGCGGAGCTCGTCCTCGCCGGGGCCGCGCGCCGCGGATGCGGCGGCGGCGGCGGCCGGGGGTAGAGCGAGAGACGGCGTCGAAAGCGCCGCCGAGGGCCGAGAGAAAGGCGAGAGAGAGAGAGAGCGAGAGAGAAAGGGCGAGAAAAGGGAGGGCGAGGCGCGGGCCTCGCCCCCGGCCTTCCACCCCGAGCGGGCGGCT
>NW_027428357.1:47500-55000 GCF_047830755.1 Zonotrichia albicollis | reverse complement strand
GGGGTAGACCTGGTGTCCCGGGCCCCGGGGTAGACCTGGTGTCCCGTTCCCCGGGGTAGACCTGGTGTCAGAGGGCCCCGGGGTAGACCTGTTGTCCCAGGGCCCGGGGTAGACCTGGTGTCCCGGGCGCCAGGGTAGACCTGGTGTCCGAGGGCCCTGGGTAGACCTGGTGTCCGAGGGCCCTGGGTAGACCTGGTGTCCCAGGGCCCGGGGTAGACCTGGTGTCCCGGGGCCCGGGGTAGACCTGGTGTCCCAGGGCCCGGGGTAGACCTGGTGTCCCGTTCCCCGGGGTAGACCTGGTGTCCTGGGACCATGGGTAGACCTGGTGTCCCGTTCCCCGGGGTAGACCTGGTGTCCCGGGCCCCGGGGTAGACCTGGTGTCCCGTTCCCCGGGGTAGACCTGGTGTCAGAGGGCCCCGGGGTAGACCTGTTGTCCCAGGGCCCGGGGTAGACCTGGTGTCCCGGGCGCCAGGGTAGACCTGGTGTCCGAGGGCCCTGGGTAGACCTGGTGTCCGAGGGCCCTGGGTAGACCTGGGGTCCCAGGGCCCGGGGTAGACCTGGTGTCCCGGGCCCCGGGGTAGACCTGGTGTCCCAGGGCCCGGGGTAGACCTGGTGTCCCGTTCCCCGGGGTAGACCTGGTGTCCTGGGACCATGGGTAGACCTGGTGTCCCGTTCCCCGGGGTAGACCTGGTGTCCCGTTCCCCGGGGTAGACCTGGTGTCCCGGGCCCCGGGGTAGACCTGGTGTCCCGTTCCCCGGGGTAGACCTGGTGTCAGAGGGCCCCGGGGTAGACCTGTTGTCCCAGGGCCCGGGGTAGACCTGGTGTCCCGTTCCCCGGGGTAGACCTGGTGTCCGAGGGCCCTGGGTAGACCTGGTGTCCCGTTCCCCGGGGTAGACCTGGTGTCCCGGGCCCCGGGGTAGACCTGGTGTCCCGTTCCCCGGGGTAGACCTGGTGTCAGAGGGCCCCGGGGTAGACCTGTTGTCCCAGGGCCCGGGGTAGACCTGGTGTCCCGGGCGCCAGGGTAGACCTGGTGTCCGAGGGCCCTGGGTAGACCTGGTGTCCGAGGGCCCTGGGTAGACCTGGGGTCCCAGGGCCCGGGGTAGACCTGGTGTCCCGGGGCCCGGGGTAGACCTGGTGTCCCAGGGCCCGGGGTAGACCTGGTGTCCCGTTCCCCGGGGTAGACCTGGTGTCCTGGGACCATGGGTAGACCTGGTGTCCCGTTCCCCGGGGTAGACCTGGTGTCCCGGGCCCCGGGGTAGACCTGGTGTCCCGTTCCCCGGGGTAGACCTGGTGTCAGAGGGCCCCGGGGTAGACCTGGTGTCCCGGGCCCCGGGGTAGACCTGGTGTCCCGTTCCCCGGGGTAGACCTGGTGTCAGAGGGCCCCGGGGTAGACCTGGTGTCAGAGGGCCCCGGGGTAGACCTGTTGTCCCAGGGCCCGGGGTAGACCTGGTGTCCCGTTCCCCGGGGTAGACCTGGTGTCCGAGGGCCCTGGGTAGACCTGGTGTCCCGTTCCCCGGGGTAGACCTGGTGTCCCGTTCCCCGGGGTAGACCTGGTGTCAGAGGGCCCCGGGGTAGACCTGTTGTCCCAGGGCCCGGGGTAGACCTGGTGTCCCGGGCGCCAGGGTAGACCTGGTGTCCGAGGGCCCTGGGTAGACCTGGTGTCCGAGGGCCCTGGGTAGACCTGGTGTCCCAGGGCCCGGGGTAGACCTGGTGTCCCGGGGCCCGGGGTAGACCTGGTGTCCCAGGGCCCGGGGTAGACCTGGTGTCCCGTTCCACGGGGTAGACCTGGTGTCCTGGGACCATGGGTAGACCTGGTGTCCCGTTCCCCGGGGTAGACCTGGTGTCCCGTTCCCCGGGGTAGACCTGGTGTCCCGGGCCCCGGGGTAGACCTGGTGTCCCGTTCCCCGGGGTAGACCTGGTGTCAGAGGGCCCCGGGGTAGACCTGTTGTCCCAGGGCCCGGGGTAGACCTGGTGTCCCGTTCCCCGGGGTAGACCTGGTGTCCGAGGGCCCTGGGTAGACCTGGTGTCCCGTTCCCCGGGGTAGACCTGGTGTCCCGGGCCCCGGGGTAGACCTGGTGTCCCGTTCCCCGGGGTAGACCTGGTGTCAGAGGGCCCCGGGGTAGACCTGTTGTCCCAGGGCCCGGGGTAGACCTGGTGTCCCGGGCGCCAGGGTAGACCTGGTGTCCGAGGGCCCTGGGTAGACCTGGTGTCCGAGGGCCCTGGGTAGACCTGGGGTCCCAGGGCCCGGGGTAGACCTGGTGTCCCGGGCCCCGGGGTAGACCTGGTGTCCCAGGGCCCGGGGTAGACCTGGTGTCCCGTTCCCCGGGGTAGACCTGGTGTCCTGGGACCATGGGTAGACCTGGTGTCCCGTTCCCCGGGGTAGACCTGGTGTCCCGTTCCCCGGGGTAGACCTGGTGTCCCGGGCCCCGGGGTAGACCTGGTGTCCCGTTCCCCGGGGTAGACCTGGTGTCAGAGGGCCCCGGGGTAGACCTGTTGTCCCAGGGCCCGGGGTAGACCTGGTGTCCCGTTCCCCGGGGTAGACCTGGTGTCCGAGGGCCCTGGGTAGACCTGGTGTCCCGTTCCCCGGGGTAGACCTGGTGTCCCGGGCCCCGGGGTAGACCTGGTGTCCCGTTCCCCGGGGTAGACCTGGTGTCAGAGGGCCCCGGGGTAGACCTGTTGTCCCAGGGCCCGGGGTAGACCTGGTGTCCCGGGCGCCAGGGTAGACCTGGTGTCCGAGGGCCCTGGGTAGACCTGGTGTCCGAGGGCCCTGGGTAGACCTGGGGTCCCAGGGCCCGGGGTAGACCTGGTGTCCCGGGGCCCGGGGTAGACCTGGTGTCCCAGGGCCCGGGGTAGACCTGGTGTCCCGTTCCCCGGGGTAGACCTGGTGTCCTGGGACCATGGGTAGACCTGGTGTCCCGTTCCCCGGGGTAGACCTGGTGTCCCGGGCCCCGGGGTAGACCTGGTGTCCCGTTCCCCGGGGTAGACCTGGTGTCAGAGGGCCCCGGGGTAGACCTGGTGTCCCGGGCCCCGGGGTAGACCTGGTGTCCCGTTCCCCGGGGTAGACCTGGTGTCAGAGGGCCCCGGGGTAGACCTGGTGTCAGAGGGCCCCGGGGTAGACCTGTTGTCCCAGGGCCCGGGGTAGACCTGGTGTCCCGTTCCCCGGGGTAGACCTGGTGTCCGAGGGCCCTGGGTAGACCTGGTGTCCCGTTCCCCGGGGTAGACCTGGTGTCCCGTTCCCCGGGGTAGACCTGGTGTCAGAGGGCCCCGGGGTAGACCTGTTGTCCCAGGGCCCGGGGTAGACCTGGTGTCCCGGGCGCCAGGGTAGACCTGGTGTCCGAGGGCCCTGGGTAGACCTGGTGTCCGAGGGCCCTGGGTAGACCTGGTGTCCCAGGGCCCGGGGTAGACCTGGTGTCCCGGGGCCCGGGGTAGACCTGGTGTCCCAGGGCCCGGGGTAGACCTGGTGTCCCGTTCCACGGGGTAGACCTGGTGTCCTGGGACCATGGGTAGACCTGGTGTCCCGTTCCCCGGGGTAGACCTGGTGTCCCGTTCCCCGGGGTAGACCTGGTGTCCCGGGCCCCGGGGTAGACCTGGTGTCCCGTTCCCCGGGGTAGACCTGGTGTCAGAGGGCCCCGGGGTAGACCTGTTGTCCCAGGGCCCGGGGTAGACCTGGTGTCCCGTTCCCCGGGGTAGACCTGGTGTCCGAGGGCCCTGGGTAGACCTGGTGTCCCGTTCCCCGGGGTAGACCTGGTGTCCCGGGCCCCGGGGTAGACCTGGTGTCCCGTTCCCCGGGGTAGACCTGGTGTCAGAGGGCCCCGGGGTAGACCTGTTGTCCCAGGGCCCGGGGTAGACCTGGTGTCCCGTTCCCCGGGGTAGACCTGGTGTCCGAGGGCCCTGGGTAGACCTGGTGTCCCGGGGCCCGGGGTAGACCTGGTGTCCCGTTCCCCGGGGTAGACCTGGTGTCCGAGGGCCCTGGGTAGACCTGGTGTCGCGGGCCCCGGGGTAGACCTGTTGTCCTAGAGCACTGGGTAGACCAGGTGTCGCGGGCCCCGGGGTAGACCTGGTGTCCCAGGGCCCGGGGTAGACCTGGTGTCCCGTTCCCCGGGGTAGACCTGGTGTCCTGGGACCATGGGTAGACCTGGTGTCGCGGGCCCCGGGGTAGACCTGGTGTCCCAGGACCATGGGTAGACCTGGTGTCCCAGGGCCCGGGGTAGACCTGGTGTCCCGTTCCCCGGGGTAGACCTGGTGTCCTGGGACCATGGGTAGACCTGGTGTCCCGGGCCCCGGGGTAGGCCCTGGGACACCAGGTCTACCCCGGGGAACGGGACAGCAGGTCTACCCCGAGTCCCGGGACAACTGGTCTACCCGGCGCTCGAGGACACCGGGTCTACCCCGGCGCCCGGGACACCAGGTCTACCCCGGAGCCCGGGACACCAGGTCTACCCCGGTCCCTGGGACACCAGGTCTACCCGGCGCTCGAGGACACCAGGTCTACCCCGCAGCCCGGGACACCAGGTCTACCCCGGCCCCCGGGACACCAGGTCTACCCCCGAGCCCGGGACACCAGGTCTACCCCGGCCCCTGGGACACCAGGTCTACCCCGGCCCCCGGGACACCAGGTCTACCCCGGCCCCTGGGACACCAGGTCTACCCCGGCGCCTGGGACACCAGGTCTACCCCGGAGCCCGGGACACCAGGTCTACCCCGGTCCCCGGGACACCAGGTCTACCCAGCGCTCTAGGACAACAGGTCTACCCCGGCGCCCGGGACACCAGGTCTACCCAGGGCTCTAGGACAACAGGTCTACCCCGGCGCCCGGGATACCAGGTCTACCCAGGGCTCTAGGACAACAGGTCTACCCCGCTTCTGGCCCCTGGGACACCAGGTCTACCCCGTCTTGTGCCGAAGACACCAGGTCTACCCCGGAGCCCGGGACACCAGGTCTACCCCGGCGCCCGGGACACCAGGTCTACCCCGGAGCCCGGGACACCAGGTCTACCCCGGCCCCTGGGACACCAGGTCTACCCCGGAGCCCGGGACACCAGGTCTACCCCGGAGCCCGGGACACCAGGTCTACCCGGGGCTCTAGGACAACAGGTCTACCCCGCTTCTGGCCGGAGACACCAGGTCTACCCCGTCTTGTGCCGCAGACACCAGGTCTACCCCGTCTCGGGCCGGGGACACCAGGTCTACCCCGTCTCGGTCCGGGGACACCAGGTCTGCTGGCTCTCGGGCCGGGGACACCAGGTCTTCTCCGGATCTGGCGGGACACCAGGTCTACCCCGGTCCCTGGGACACCAGGTCAACCCCGGCGCCCGGGACACCAGGTCTACCCCGGCGCCCGGGACACCAGGTCTACCCCGGCGCCCGGGACACCAGGTCTACCCCGGAGCCCGGGACACCAGGTCTACCCCGGCGCCCGGGACACCAGGTCTACCCCGGAGCCCCGGACACCAGGTCTACCCCGGCCCCCGGGACACCAGGTCTACCCCGGGCTCTAGGACAACAGGTCTACCCCGCTTCTGGCCGGAGACACCAGGTCTACCCCGTCTTGTGCCGCAGACACCAGGTCTACCCCGTCTCGGGCCGGGGACACCAGGTCTACCCCGTCTCTGGCCGCGGACAGCCGGTCTACCCCGTCTCGGTCCGGGGACACCAGGTCTGCTGGCTCTCGGGCCGGGGACACCAGGTCTTCTCCGGATCTGGCGGGACACCAGGTCTACCCCGGTCCCTGGGACACCAGGTCTACCCCGGAGCCCGGGACACCAGGTCTACCCCGGTCCCTGGGACACCAGGTCTACCCCGGTCCCTGGGACACCAGGTCTACCCCGGCGCCCGGGACACCAGGTCTACCCCGGAGCCCGGGACACCAGGTCTACCCCGGCGCCCGGGACACCAGGTCTACCCCGGAGCCCGGGACACCAGGTCTACCCCGGCGCCCGGGACACCAGGTCTACCCCGGAGCCCCGGACACCAGGTCTACCCCGGCCCCCGGGACACCAGGTCTACCCCGGAGACCCGGACACCAGGTCTACCCCGGCCCCCGGGACACCAGGTCTACCCCGGCCCCCGGGACACCAGGTCTACCCCGGCGCCCGGGACACCAGGTCTACCCCGGAGCCCGGGACACCAGGTCTACCCCGGCGCCCGGGACACCAGGTCTACCCCGGAGACCCGGACACCAGGTCTACCCCGGCCCCCGGGACACCAGGTCTACCCCGGCGCCCGGGACACCAGGTCTACCCCGGAGCCCGGGACACCAGGTCTACCCCGGCGCCCGGGACACCAGGTCTACCCCGGAGCCCGGGACACCAGGTCTACCCCGGCGCCCGGGACACCAGGTCTACCCCGGAGCCCCGGACACCAGGTCTACCCCGGCCCCCGGGACACCAGGTCTACCCCGGAGACCCGGACACCAGGTCTACCCCGGCCCCCGGGACACCAGGTCTACCCCGGCGCCCGGGACACCAGGTCTACCCCGGAGCCCGGGACACCAGGTCTACCCCGGAGCCCCGGACACCAGGTCTACCCCGGCCCCCGGGACACCAGGTCTACCCCGGAGACCCGGACACCAGGTCTACCCCGGCCCCCGGGACACCAGGTCTACCCCGGCGCCCGGGACACCAGGTCTACCCCGGAGCCCGGGACACCAGGTCTACCCCGGCGCCCGGGACACCAGGTCTACCCCGGAGCCCCGGACACCAGGTCTACCCCGGCGCCCGGGACACCAGGTCTACCCCGGAGCCCGGGACACCAGGTCTACCCCGGCGCCCGGGACACCAGGTCTACCCCGGAGCCCCGGACACCAGGTCTACCCCGGCCCCCGGGACACCAGGTCTACCCCGGAGCCCGGGACACCAGGTCTACCCCGGCCCCTGGGACACCAGGTCTACCTCGCGCCGGCGGGACTTAGTCAAATAGCGGCGGGTGCCGGGTAGACCTGTTGTCTCGGCCGGCTGCGGAAGTTCACCAAGGGGTCGCTGTTGTCGGCTGCCTCCGGCTGCCTCATCGTAGGCTGCGGCCTGAGGCGGCGCCCCTTCCCGGTCGATCTCCATCGGTCCTCTTGGAGGCCTCGGCGGCTTGGGACTTATCTGCCCGTATTATGGGAGCGAGGTGACGGGCCGCATCCCCGTAGGTTGGCTGAGGCTGTGCCTACGTTTAAGGCGGAGAGGAGCAGCCGCACTCAGGTGGCCGGCAAAGGGAAAAAGCCAGTGTTCCGCCTAGCCGGGGCGAGTCTCCTTGTGGCTCGGCTCCGGCTCCCGTCCCTCCCGGGGAAGTTGGCACAGTGAGAGTGAGGCCGAGAGAGAAGGGCTGAGAAAAGACGGACCGGATCCCCCCGAGAGACCGAGAGAGAAGGGCTGCGAGCGGAGGAGCCGGTTCCCCCGGGAGGCCGAGAGATAGAGAGAGAGAGAGAGAGAGAGAAGGGGCCGGATTCCCCCCGGGATGCCGAGAGAGAAGGGCTGCCGAGCGGAGGGGCCGGATTCCCCCCGGGATGCCGAGAGA
>NW_027428357.1:22500-32500 GCF_047830755.1 Zonotrichia albicollis | reverse complement strand
CGGGCCCCGGGGTAGACCTGTTGTCCTAGAGCACTGGGTAGACCAGGTGTCGCGGGCCCCGGGGTAGACCTGGTGTCCCGTTCCCCGGGGTAGACCTGGTGTCAGAGGGCCCCGGGGTAGACCTGGTGTCCCAGGGCCCGGGGTAGACCTGGTGTCCCGGGGCCCGGGGTAGACCTGGTGTCCCGTTCCCCGGGGTAGACCTGGTGTCAGAGGGCCCCGGGGTAGACCTGTTGTCCCAGGGCCCGGGGTAGACCTGGTGTCAGAGGGCCCCAGGGTAGACCTGGTGTCCGAGGGCCCTGGGTAGACCTGGTGTCCGAGGGCCCTGGGTAGACCTGGGGTCCCAGGGCCCGGGGTAGACCTGGTGTCCCGGGCCCCGGGGTAGACCTGGTGTCCCAGGGCCCGGGGTAGACCTGGTGTCCCGTTCCCCGGGGTAGACCTGGTGTCCTGGGACCATGGGTAGACCTGGTGTCCCGTTCCCCGGGGTAGACCTGGTGTCCCGTTCCCCGGGGTAGACCTGGTGTCCCGGGCCCCGGGGTAGACCTGGTGTCCCGTTCCCCGGGGTAGACCTGGTGTCAGAGGGCCCCGGGGTAGACCTGTTGTCCCAGGGCCCGGGGTAGACCTGGTGTCCCGTTCCCCGGGGTAGACCTGGTGTCCGAGGGCCCTGGGTAGACCTGGTGTCCCGTTCCCCGGGGTAGACCTGGTGTCCCGGGCCCCGGGGTAGACCTGGTGTCCCGTTCCCCGGGGTAGACCTGGTGTCAGAGGGCCCCGGGGTAGACCTGTTGTCCCAGGGCCCGGGGTAGACCTGGTGTCCCGGGCGCCAGGGTAGACCTGGTGTCCGAGGGCCCTGGGTAGACCTGGTGTCCGAGGGCCCTGGGTAGACCTGGTGTCCCAGGGCCCGGGGTAGACCTGGTGTCCCGGGGCCCGGGGTAGACCTGGTGTCCCAGGGCCCGGGGTAGACCTGGTGTCCCGTTCCCCGGGGTAGACCTGGTGTCCTGGGACCATGGGTAGACCTGGTGTCCCGTTCCCCGGGGTAGACCTGGTGTCCCGGGCCCCGGGGTAGACCTGGTGTCCCGTTCCCCGGGGTAGACCTGGTGTCAGAGGGCCCCGGGGTAGACCTGTTGTCCCAGGGCCCGGGGTAGACCTGGTGTCCCGGGCGCCAGGGTAGACCTGGTGTCCGAGGGCCCTGGGTAGACCTGGTGTCCGAGGGCCCTGGGTAGACCTGGGGTCCCAGGGCCCGGGGTAGACCTGGTGTCCCGGGCCCCGGGGTAGACCTGGTGTCCCAGGGCCCGGGGTAGACCTGGTGTCCCGTTCCCCGGGGTAGACCTGGTGTCCTGGGACCATGGGTAGACCTGGTGTCCCGTTCCCCGGGGTAGACCTGGTGTCCCGTTCCCCGGGGTAGACCTGGTGTCCCGGGCCCCGGGGTAGACCTGGTGTCCCGTTCCCCGGGGTAGACCTGGTGTCAGAGGGCCCCGGGGTAGACCTGTTGTCCCAGGGCCCGGGGTAGACCTGGTGTCCCGTTCCCCGGGGTAGACCTGGTGTCCGAGGGCCCTGGGTAGACCTGGTGTCCCGTTCCCCGGGGTAGACCTGGTGTCCCGGGCCCCGGGGTAGACCTGGTGTCCCGTTCCCCGGGGTAGACCTGGTGTCAGAGGGCCCCGGGGTAGACCTGTTGTCCCAGGGCCCGGGGTAGACCTGGTGTCCCGGGCGCCAGGGTAGACCTGGTGTCCGAGGGCCCTGGGTAGACCTGGTGTCCGAGGGCCCTGGGTAGACCTGGGGTCCCAGGGCCCGGGGTAGACCTGGTGTCCCGGGGCCCGGGGTAGACCTGGTGTCCCAGGGCCCGGGGTAGACCTGGTGTCCCGTTCCCCGGGGTAGACCTGGTGTCCTGGGACCATGGGTAGACCTGGTGTCCCGTTCCCCGGGGTAGACCTGGTGTCCCGGGCCCCGGGGTAGACCTGGTGTCCCGTTCCCCGGGGTAGACCTGGTGTCAGAGGGCCCCGGGGTAGACCTGGTGTCCCGGGCCCCGGGGTAGACCTGGTGTCCCGTTCCCCGGGGTAGACCTGGTGTCAGAGGGCCCCGGGGTAGACCTGGTGTCAGAGGGCCCCGGGGTAGACCTGTTGTCCCAGGGCCCGGGGTAGACCTGGTGTCCCGTTCCCCGGGGTAGACCTGGTGTCCGAGGGCCCTGGGTAGACCTGGTGTCCCGTTCCCCGGGGTAGACCTGGTGTCCCGTTCCCCGGGGTAGACCTGGTGTCAGAGGGCCCCGGGGTAGACCTGTTGTCCCAGGGCCCGGGGTAGACCTGGTGTCCCGGGCGCCAGGGTAGACCTGGTGTCCGAGGGCCCTGGGTAGACCTGGTGTCCGAGGGCCCTGGGTAGACCTGGTGTCCCAGGGCCCGGGGTAGACCTGGTGTCCCGGGGCCCGGGGTAGACCTGGTGTCCCAGGGCCCGGGGTAGACCTGGTGTCCCGTTCCACGGGGTAGACCTGGTGTCCTGGGACCATGGGTAGACCTGGTGTCCCGTTCCCCGGGGTAGACCTGGTGTCCCGTTCCCCGGGGTAGACCTGGTGTCCCGGGCCCCGGGGTAGACCTGGTGTCCCGTTCCCCGGGGTAGACCTGGTGTCAGAGGGCCCCGGGGTAGACCTGTTGTCCCAGGGCCCGGGGTAGACCTGGTGTCCCGTTCCCCGGGGTAGACCTGGTGTCCGAGGGCCCTGGGTAGACCTGGTGTCCCGTTCCCCGGGGTAGACCTGGTGTCCCGGGCCCCGGGGTAGACCTGGTGTCCCGTTCCCCGGGGTAGACCTGGTGTCAGAGGGCCCCGGGGTAGACCTGTTGTCCCAGGGCCCGGGGTAGACCTGGTGTCCCGGGCGCCAGGGTAGACCTGGTGTCCGAGGGCCCTGGGTAGACCTGGTGTCCGAGGGCCCTGGGTAGACCTGGGGTCCCAGGGCCCGGGGTAGACCTGGTGTCCCGGGCCCCGGGGTAGACCTGGTGTCCCAGGGCCCGGGGTAGACCTGGTGTCCCGTTCCCCGGGGTAGACCTGGTGTCCTGGGACCATGGGTAGACCTGGTGTCCCGTTCCCCGGGGTAGACCTGGTGTCCCGTTCCCCGGGGTAGACCTGGTGTCCCGGGCCCCGGGGTAGACCTGGTGTCCCGTTCCCCGGGGTAGACCTGGTGTCAGAGGGCCCCGGGGTAGACCTGTTGTCCCAGGGCCCGGGGTAGACCTGGTGTCCCGTTCCCCGGGGTAGACCTGGTGTCCGAGGGCCCTGGGTAGACCTGGTGTCCCGTTCCCCGGGGTAGACCTGGTGTCCCGGGCCCCGGGGTAGACCTGGTGTCCCGTTCCCCGGGGTAGACCTGGTGTCAGAGGGCCCCGGGGTAGACCTGTTGTCCCAGGGCCCGGGGTAGACCTGGTGTCCCGGGCGCCAGGGTAGACCTGGTGTCCGAGGGCCCTGGGTAGACCTGGTGTCCGAGGGCCCTGGGTAGACCTGGGGTCCCAGGGCCCGGGGTAGACCTGGTGTCCCGGGGCCCGGGGTAGACCTGGTGTCCCAGGGCCCGGGGTAGACCTGGTGTCCCGTTCCCCGGGGTAGACCTGGTGTCCTGGGACCATGGGTAGACCTGGTGTCCCGTTCCCCGGGGTAGACCTGGTGTCCCGGGCCCCGGGGTAGACCTGGTGTCCCGTTCCCCGGGGTAGACCTGGTGTCAGAGGGCCCCGGGGTAGACCTGGTGTCCCGGGCCCCGGGGTAGACCTGGTGTCCCGTTCCCCGGGGTAGACCTGGTGTCAGAGGGCCCCGGGGTAGACCTGGTGTCAGAGGGCCCCGGGGTAGACCTGTTGTCCCAGGGCCCGGGGTAGACCTGGTGTCCCGTTCCCCGGGGTAGACCTGGTGTCCGAGGGCCCTGGGTAGACCTGGTGTCCCGTTCCCCGGGGTAGACCTGGTGTCCCGTTCCCCGGGGTAGACCTGGTGTCAGAGGGCCCCGGGGTAGACCTGTTGTCCCAGGGCCCGGGGTAGACCTGGTGTCCCGGGCGCCAGGGTAGACCTGGTGTCCGAGGGCCCTGGGTAGACCTGGTGTCCGAGGGCCCTGGGTAGACCTGGTGTCCCAGGGCCCGGGGTAGACCTGGTGTCCCGGGGCCCGGGGTAGACCTGGTGTCCCAGGGCCCGGGGTAGACCTGGTGTCCCGTTCCACGGGGTAGACCTGGTGTCCTGGGACCATGGGTAGACCTGGTGTCCCGTTCCCCGGGGTAGACCTGGTGTCCCGTTCCCCGGGGTAGACCTGGTGTCCCGGGCCCCGGGGTAGACCTGGTGTCCCGTTCCCCGGGGTAGACCTGGTGTCAGAGGGCCCCGGGGTAGACCTGTTGTCCCAGGGCCCGGGGTAGACCTGGTGTCCCGTTCCCCGGGGTAGACCTGGTGTCCGAGGGCCCTGGGTAGACCTGGTGTCCCGTTCCCCGGGGTAGACCTGGTGTCCCGGGCCCCGGGGTAGACCTGGTGTCCCGTTCCCCGGGGTAGACCTGGTGTCAGAGGGCCCCGGGGTAGACCTGTTGTCCCAGGGCCCGGGGTAGACCTGGTGTCCCGTTCCCCGGGGTAGACCTGGTGTCCGAGGGCCCTGGGTAGACCTGGTGTCCCGGGGCCCGGGGTAGACCTGGTGTCCCGTTCCCCGGGGTAGACCTGGTGTCCGAGGGCCCTGGGTAGACCTGGTGTCGCGGGCCCCGGGGTAGACCTGTTGTCCTAGAGCACTGGGTAGACCAGGTGTCGCGGGCCCCGGGGTAGACCTGGTGTCCCAGGGCCCGGGGTAGACCTGGTGTCCCGTTCCCCGGGGTAGACCTGGTGTCCTGGGACCATGGGTAGACCTGGTGTCGCGGGCCCCGGGGTAGACCTGGTGTCCCAGGACCATGGGTAGACCTGGTGTCCCAGGGCCCGGGGTAGACCTGGTGTCCCGTTCCCCGGGGTAGACCTGGTGTCCTGGGACCATGGGTAGACCTGGTGTCCCGGGCCCCGGGGTAGGCCCTGGGACACCAGGTCTACCCCGGGGAACGGGACAGCAGGTCTACCCCGAGTCCCGGGACAACTGGTCTACCCGGCGCTCGAGGACACCGGGTCTACCCCGGCGCCCGGGACACCAGGTCTACCCCGGAGCCCGGGACACCAGGTCTACCCCGGTCCCTGGGACACCAGGTCTACCCGGCGCTCGAGGACACCAGGTCTACCCCGCAGCCCGGGACACCAGGTCTACC
This sequence comes from Zonotrichia albicollis, assembly GCF_047830755.1. NCBI lineage: Eukaryota > Metazoa > Chordata > Aves > Passeriformes > Passerellidae > Zonotrichia > Zonotrichia albicollis. Next base: position 27,293 of record NW_027428357.1, on the reverse strand, counting down.
CCGGCCCCCGGGACACCAGGTCTACCCCCGAGCCCGGGACACCAGGTCTACCCCGGCCCCTGGGACACCAGGTCTACCCCGGCCCCCGGGACACCAGGTCTACCCCGGCCCCTGGGACACCAGGTCTACCCCGGCGCCTGGGACACCAGGTCTACCCCGGAGCCCGGGACACCAGGTCTACCCCGGTCCCCGGGACACCAGGTCTACCCAGCGCTCTAGGACAACAGGTCTACCCCGGCGCCCGGGACACCAGGTCTACCCAGGGCTCTAGGACAACAGGTCTACCCCGGCGCCCGGGATACCAGGTCTACCCAGGGCTCTAGGACAACAGGTCTACCCCGCTTCTGGCCCCTGGGACACCAGGTCTACCCCGTCTTGTGCCGAAGACACCAGGTCTACCCCGGAGCCCGGGACACCAGGTCTACCCCGGCGCCCGGGACACCAGGTCTACCCCGGAGCCCGGGACACCAGGTCTACCCCGGCCCCTGGGACACCAGGTCTACCCCGGAGCCCGGGACACCAGGTCTACCCCGGAGCCCGGGACACCAGGTCTACCCGGGGCTCTAGGACAACAGGTCTACCCCGCTTCTGGCCGGAGACACCAGGTCTACCCCGTCTTGTGCCGCAGACACCAGGTCTACCCCGTCTCGGGCCGGGGACACCAGGTCTACCCCGTCTCGGTCCGGGGACACCAGGTCTGCTGGCTCTCGGGCCGGGGACACCAGGTCTTCTCCGGATCTGGCGGGACACCAGGTCTACCCCGGTCCCTGGGACACCAGGTCAACCCCGGCGCCCGGGACACCAGGTCTACCCCGGCGCCCGGGACACCAGGTCTACCCCGGCGCCCGGGACACCAGGTCTACCCCGGAGCCCGGGACACCAGGTCTACCCCGGCGCCCGGGACACCAGGTCTACCCCGGAGCCCCGGACACCAGGTCTACCCCGGCCCCCGGGACACCAGGTCTACCCCGGGCTCTAGGACAACAGGTCTACCCCGCTTCTGGCCGGAGACACCAGGTCTACCCCGTCTTGTGCCGCAGACACCAGGTCTACCCCGTCTCGGGCCGGGGACACCAGGTCTACCCCGTCTCTGGCCGCGGACAGCCGGTCTACCCCGTCTCGGTCCGGGGACACCAGGTCTGCTGGCTCTCGGGCCGGGGACACCAGGTCTTCTCCGGATCTGGCGGGACACCAGGTCTACCCCGGTCCCTGGGACACCAGGTCTACCCCGGAGCCCGGGACACCAGGTCTACCCCGGTCCCTGGGACACCAGGTCTACCCCGGTCCCTGGGACACCAGGTCTACCCCGGCGCCCGGGACACCAGGTCTACCCCGGAGCCCGGGACACCAGGTCTACCCCGGCGCCCGGGACACCAGGTCTACCCCGGAGCCCGGGACACCAGGTCTACCCCGGCGCCCGGGACACCAGGTCTACCCCGGAGCCCCGGACACCAGGTCTACCCCGGCCCCCGGGACACCAGGTCTACCCCGGAGACCCGGACACCAGGTCTACCCCGGCCCCCGGGACACCAGGTCTACCCCGGCCCCCGGGACACCAGGTCTACCCCGGCGCCCGGGACACCAGGTCTACCCCGGAGCCCGGGACACCAGGTCTACCCCGGCGCCCGGGACACCAGGTCTACCCCGGAGACCCGGACACCAGGTCTACCCCGGCCCCCGGGACACCAGGTCTACCCCGGCGCCCGGGACACCAGGTCTACCCCGGAGCCCGGGACACCAGGTCTACCCCGGCGCCCGGGACACCAGGTCTACCCCGGAGCCCGGGACACCAGGTCTACCCCGGCGCCCGGGACACCAGGTCTACCCCGGAGCCCCGGACACCAGGTCTACCCCGGCCCCCGGGACACCAGGTCTACCCCGGAGACCCGGACACCAGGTCTACCCCGGCCCCCGGGACACCAGGTCTACCCCGGCGCCCGGGACACCAGGTCTACCCCGGAGCCCGGGACACCAGGTCTACCCCGGAGCCCCGGACACCAGGTCTACCCCGGCCCCCGGGACACCAGGTCTACCCCGGAGACCCGGACACCAGGTCTACCCCGGCCCCCGGGACACCAGGTCTACCCCGGCGCCCGGGACACCAGGTCTACCCCGGAGCCCGGGACACCAGGTCTACCCCGGCGCCCGGGACACCAGGTCTACCCCGGAGCCCCGGACACCAGGTCTACCCCGGCGCCCGGGACACCAGGTCTACCCCGGAGCCCGGGACACCAGGTCTACCCCGGCGCCCGGGACACCAGGTCTACCCCGGAGCCCCGGACACCAGGTCTACCCCGGCCCCCGGGACACCAGGTCTACCCCGGAGCCCGGGACACCAGGTCTACCCCGGCCCCTGGGACACCAGGTCTACCTCGCGCCGGCGGGACTTAGTCAAATAGCGGCGGGTGCCGGGTAGACCTGTTGTCTCGGCCGGCTGCGGAAGTTCACCAAGGGGTCGCTGTTGTCGGCTGCCTCCGGCTGCCTCATCGTAGGCTGCGGCCTGAGGCGGCGCCCCTTCCCGGTCGATCTCCATCGGTCCTCTTGGAGGCCTCGGCGGCTTGGGACTTATCTGCCCGTATTATGGGAGCGAGGTGACGGGCCGCATCCCCGTAGGTTGGCTGAGGCTGTGCCTACGTTTAAGGCGGAGAGGAGCAGCCGCACTCAGGTGGCCGGCAAAGGGAAAAAGCCAGTGTTCCGCCTAGCCGGGGCGAGTCTCCTTGTGGCTCGGCTCCGGCTCCCGTCCCTCCCGGGGAAGTTGGCACAGTGAGAGTGAGGCCGAGAGAGAAGGGCTGAGAAAAGACGGACCGGATCCCCCCGAGAGACCGAGAGAGAAGGGCTGCGAGCGGAGGAGCCGGTTCCCCCGGGAGGCCGAGAGATAGAGAGAGAGAGAGAGAGAGAGAAGGGGCCGGATTCCCCCCGGGATGCCGAGAGAGAAGGGCTGCCGAGCGGAGGGGCCGGATTCCCCCCGGGATGCCGAGAGAGAAGGGCTGCCGAGCGGAGGGGCCCGGTTTCCCCCGGGATGCCGAGAGAGAAGGGCTGCCAGCGGGGAGGGGCCGGTTTCCCCCGGGATGCCGAGAGAGAAGGGCTGCCGAGCGGAGGGGCCGGATCTCCCCCCGGGATGCCGAGAGAGAAGGGCTGCCGAGCGGAGGGGCCGGATCTCCCCCCGGGATGCCGAGAGAGAAGGGCTGCCGAGCGGAGGGGCCGGATCTCCCCCCGGGATGCCGAGAGAGAAGGGCTGCCGAGCGGAGGGGCCGGTTTCCCCCCGGGATGCCGAGAGAGAAGGGCTGCCGAGCGGAGGGGCCGGATCTCCCCCCGGGATGCCGAGAGAGAAGGGCTGCCGAGCGGAGGGGCCGGATCTCCCCCCGGGATGCCGAGAGAGAAGGGCTGTGAAAGGCGATTCGAGAGAGCCGCTTGGCGGGCGAGGCGGCGGCGCCTCGTCCCTTTTGTGCCTGGCCTTAAGCCGGGGCCCACTCGGCGGGCACTGTTTCGGGCCGTCCGCCCGCCTGGTGAAGCTGCGGAGCCGGGGTCGGGGCGCCCCGTCCCCGGGCCGCCTCGTTGAAGCCGTCCCCCTTCCTCGGCCTTAAGCCGGGGACCCGCGTTGGCGGGCGGAGTTTTTCGGAGTTGACGGACCCGGCACCCGACAGAGAGAGAGAGAGAGAGAGAGAGAGAGAGAGTCCGAGAGCCCCCCGGACCTTTCCCGGGCGAGGCGGCGGCGCCTCGTCCACCTCGGTCGCGGGCGCATCGACCGAGCCCCTTGGGCCGGGCGGGCTGGGTTGCCACGCGGGTCCGCGTTTTTTCTTTTTTTTCCGCGGTTTAGGCGCGCCGGTGCGCGGGCAGAGAGTGGGGGCGCCCGCCCGGCCTCCGCGGATTTTTCTCTGGCGGCCTTAAGCCGCGGCACCGAGGAGCCGTTGCGACGAAGGCGCGCGCGGGCCACGTCGGCGAGAGAGAAGGGAGCGAGCGGGATGTCTGGGGCTCCGTGGGGGAGTGAGACTCGTAACTCGCCCCCGCGGGTGCCTCCGGCGTCCCGGGCCCGCGGCCCCCGTGGCTAGCACGGGTCGCTGCGAACGCCGCCTCCATGTGCCTTTTTGTCGTGCCGTTCCTCCGGCTATTTTTTTTCCGGAAAGGGAAAGCCGGCCGCCGGCGGCGCGCGGTCCGGTGGCACGTATTTCTCGCACGCTCGGCCGGGTTCCCCGGGCCGGAAGGGGAAGCCGAGTCCCCCCGGCCTGGCGGGCCAGCCCAGTCCCAGTCCTGCCGTTGCCTAGCCGAGAAGGGAATCCGTTGGCGCCCGCGGGCGGGCGGGCGGGTGGCGGCACCCCCCGCGCTCCTCCTCTGCCGCGAGCGCTCCGCAGGCGGGGCTGGGCGGCCGTCGCCCCGTTGTCCCAGGACCGTGGCCGTGGGGGGGCCGTCGTCGTCGCCGTCGTCGGCGCGGCTCCTTCCTCGGCCGCACTCGATCGATGAGGCTTTTCGGGTGGCGTCGGAGAGGGCCCCCGGCCGGCCGGCTCTCCTTCCGGGGCTTCTCTGTCGCGGGGAAGTCACGGCGGGGGTGTCCGCTGCTCGGGCAGGGCGGTCTCCTTTTCCAGTTCGCTTCCCGTCGCAGGCGAGGTGTCGCCCCTCCCGCTGCCGGGGAGGGCGGCTTTACCGACCCCAGCTGTGTGACGGCCGCGTGGCCCCGCTAGCCTACAGGTGTCCTTCGAAAACCACGCGAGGTGCCGGTGCCGGCCCCGGTCCGGGTTAGCGCCCCGTGGGTGCCGGCCGCGAGCAGCGCCGGGCGGCGGTGCGGTTGGAGCTGAGCC
>NW_027428357.1:0-10000 GCF_047830755.1 Zonotrichia albicollis | reverse complement strand
CCTAACCCTAACCCTAACCCTTACCCCAACCCCAACCCTTACCCTAACCCTAACCCCGGGGTAGACCTGGTGTCCGAGGGCCCCGGGGTAGACCGGGTGTCGCGGGCCCCGGGGTAGACCTGGTTTCCCTAACCCTAACCCTAACCCTAACCCTAACCCCAAGCCCAACCCCAACCCCAACCCTAACCCCTACCCCAACCCCAACCCCAACCCTTACCCTAACCCTAACCCTTACCCCAACCCTTACCCTAACCCTAACCCTAACCCCCGGGTAGACCTGGTGACCGAGGGCCCCGGGGTAGACCCGGTGTCGCGGGCCCCGGGGTAGACCTGGTTTCCCTAACCCCAACCCCAACCCCAACCCCAACCCTAACCCTAACCCTAACCCCAACCCCAACCCCAACCCACACCCTAACCCTAACCCTAACCCCGAGGCAGACCTGGTGTCCCAGGGCCCGGGGTAGACCTGGTGTCAGAGGGCCCCGGGGTAGACCTGGTGTCCCAGGGCCCGGGGTAGACCTGGTGTCCCGTTCCCCGGGGTAGACCTGTTGTCCTAGAGCACTGGGTAGACCAGGTGTCGCGGGCCCCGGGGTAGACCTGGTGTCCCGTTCCCCGGGGTAGACCTGGTGTCAGAGGGCCCCGGGGTAGACCTGGTGTCCGAGGGCCCTGGGTAGACCTGGTGTCGCGGGCCCCGGGGTAGACCTGTTGTCCTAGAGCACTGGGTAGACCAGGTGTCGCGGGCCCCGGGGTAGACCTGGTGTCCCGTTCCCCGGGGTAGACCTGGTGTCAGAGGGCCCCGGGGTAGACCTGGTGTCCCAGGGCCCGGGGTAGACCTGGTGTCCCGGGGCCCGGGGTAGACCTGGTGTCCCGTTCCCCGGGGTAGACCTGGTGTCAGAGGGCCCCGGGGTAGACCTGTTGTCCCAGGGCCCGGGGTAGACCTGGTGTCAGAGGGCCCCAGGGTAGACCTGGTGTCCGAGGGCCCTGGGTAGACCTGGTGTCCGAGGGCCCTGGGTAGACCTGGGGTCCCAGGGCCCGGGGTAGACCTGGTGTCCCGGGCCCCGGGGTAGACCTGGTGTCCCAGGGCCCGGGGTAGACCTGGTGTCCCGTTCCCCGGGGTAGACCTGGTGTCCTGGGACCATGGGTAGACCTGGTGTCCCGTTCCCCGGGGTAGACCTGGTGTCCCGTTCCCCGGGGTAGACCTGGTGTCCCGGGCCCCGGGGTAGACCTGGTGTCCCGTTCCCCGGGGTAGACCTGGTGTCAGAGGGCCCCGGGGTAGACCTGTTGTCCCAGGGCCCGGGGTAGACCTGGTGTCCCGTTCCCCGGGGTAGACCTGGTGTCCGAGGGCCCTGGGTAGACCTGGTGTCCCGTTCCCCGGGGTAGACCTGGTGTCCCGGGCCCCGGGGTAGACCTGGTGTCCCGTTCCCCGGGGTAGACCTGGTGTCAGAGGGCCCCGGGGTAGACCTGTTGTCCCAGGGCCCGGGGTAGACCTGGTGTCCCGGGCGCCAGGGTAGACCTGGTGTCCGAGGGCCCTGGGTAGACCTGGTGTCCGAGGGCCCTGGGTAGACCTGGTGTCCCAGGGCCCGGGGTAGACCTGGTGTCCCGGGGCCCGGGGTAGACCTGGTGTCCCAGGGCCCGGGGTAGACCTGGTGTCCCGTTCCCCGGGGTAGACCTGGTGTCCTGGGACCATGGGTAGACCTGGTGTCCCGTTCCCCGGGGTAGACCTGGTGTCCCGGGCCCCGGGGTAGACCTGGTGTCCCGTTCCCCGGGGTAGACCTGGTGTCAGAGGGCCCCGGGGTAGACCTGTTGTCCCAGGGCCCGGGGTAGACCTGGTGTCCCGGGCGCCAGGGTAGACCTGGTGTCCGAGGGCCCTGGGTAGACCTGGTGTCCGAGGGCCCTGGGTAGACCTGGGGTCCCAGGGCCCGGGGTAGACCTGGTGTCCCGGGCCCCGGGGTAGACCTGGTGTCCCAGGGCCCGGGGTAGACCTGGTGTCCCGTTCCCCGGGGTAGACCTGGTGTCCTGGGACCATGGGTAGACCTGGTGTCCCGTTCCCCGGGGTAGACCTGGTGTCCCGTTCCCCGGGGTAGACCTGGTGTCCCGGGCCCCGGGGTAGACCTGGTGTCCCGTTCCCCGGGGTAGACCTGGTGTCAGAGGGCCCCGGGGTAGACCTGTTGTCCCAGGGCCCGGGGTAGACCTGGTGTCCCGTTCCCCGGGGTAGACCTGGTGTCCGAGGGCCCTGGGTAGACCTGGTGTCCCGTTCCCCGGGGTAGACCTGGTGTCCCGGGCCCCGGGGTAGACCTGGTGTCCCGTTCCCCGGGGTAGACCTGGTGTCAGAGGGCCCCGGGGTAGACCTGTTGTCCCAGGGCCCGGGGTAGACCTGGTGTCCCGGGCGCCAGGGTAGACCTGGTGTCCGAGGGCCCTGGGTAGACCTGGTGTCCGAGGGCCCTGGGTAGACCTGGGGTCCCAGGGCCCGGGGTAGACCTGGTGTCCCGGGGCCCGGGGTAGACCTGGTGTCCCAGGGCCCGGGGTAGACCTGGTGTCCCGTTCCCCGGGGTAGACCTGGTGTCCTGGGACCATGGGTAGACCTGGTGTCCCGTTCCCCGGGGTAGACCTGGTGTCCCGGGCCCCGGGGTAGACCTGGTGTCCCGTTCCCCGGGGTAGACCTGGTGTCAGAGGGCCCCGGGGTAGACCTGGTGTCCCGGGCCCCGGGGTAGACCTGGTGTCCCGTTCCCCGGGGTAGACCTGGTGTCAGAGGGCCCCGGGGTAGACCTGGTGTCAGAGGGCCCCGGGGTAGACCTGTTGTCCCAGGGCCCGGGGTAGACCTGGTGTCCCGTTCCCCGGGGTAGACCTGGTGTCCGAGGGCCCTGGGTAGACCTGGTGTCCCGTTCCCCGGGGTAGACCTGGTGTCCCGTTCCCCGGGGTAGACCTGGTGTCAGAGGGCCCCGGGGTAGACCTGTTGTCCCAGGGCCCGGGGTAGACCTGGTGTCCCGGGCGCCAGGGTAGACCTGGTGTCCGAGGGCCCTGGGTAGACCTGGTGTCCGAGGGCCCTGGGTAGACCTGGTGTCCCAGGGCCCGGGGTAGACCTGGTGTCCCGGGGCCCGGGGTAGACCTGGTGTCCCAGGGCCCGGGGTAGACCTGGTGTCCCGTTCCACGGGGTAGACCTGGTGTCCTGGGACCATGGGTAGACCTGGTGTCCCGTTCCCCGGGGTAGACCTGGTGTCCCGTTCCCCGGGGTAGACCTGGTGTCCCGGGCCCCGGGGTAGACCTGGTGTCCCGTTCCCCGGGGTAGACCTGGTGTCAGAGGGCCCCGGGGTAGACCTGTTGTCCCAGGGCCCGGGGTAGACCTGGTGTCCCGTTCCCCGGGGTAGACCTGGTGTCCGAGGGCCCTGGGTAGACCTGGTGTCCCGTTCCCCGGGGTAGACCTGGTGTCCCGGGCCCCGGGGTAGACCTGGTGTCCCGTTCCCCGGGGTAGACCTGGTGTCAGAGGGCCCCGGGGTAGACCTGTTGTCCCAGGGCCCGGGGTAGACCTGGTGTCCCGGGCGCCAGGGTAGACCTGGTGTCCGAGGGCCCTGGGTAGACCTGGTGTCCGAGGGCCCTGGGTAGACCTGGGGTCCCAGGGCCCGGGGTAGACCTGGTGTCCCGGGCCCCGGGGTAGACCTGGTGTCCCAGGGCCCGGGGTAGACCTGGTGTCCCGTTCCCCGGGGTAGACCTGGTGTCCTGGGACCATGGGTAGACCTGGTGTCCCGTTCCCCGGGGTAGACCTGGTGTCCCGTTCCCCGGGGTAGACCTGGTGTCCCGGGCCCCGGGGTAGACCTGGTGTCCCGTTCCCCGGGGTAGACCTGGTGTCAGAGGGCCCCGGGGTAGACCTGTTGTCCCAGGGCCCGGGGTAGACCTGGTGTCCCGTTCCCCGGGGTAGACCTGGTGTCCGAGGGCCCTGGGTAGACCTGGTGTCCCGTTCCCCGGGGTAGACCTGGTGTCCCGGGCCCCGGGGTAGACCTGGTGTCCCGTTCCCCGGGGTAGACCTGGTGTCAGAGGGCCCCGGGGTAGACCTGTTGTCCCAGGGCCCGGGGTAGACCTGGTGTCCCGGGCGCCAGGGTAGACCTGGTGTCCGAGGGCCCTGGGTAGACCTGGTGTCCGAGGGCCCTGGGTAGACCTGGGGTCCCAGGGCCCGGGGTAGACCTGGTGTCCCGGGGCCCGGGGTAGACCTGGTGTCCCAGGGCCCGGGGTAGACCTGGTGTCCCGTTCCCCGGGGTAGACCTGGTGTCCTGGGACCATGGGTAGACCTGGTGTCCCGTTCCCCGGGGTAGACCTGGTGTCCCGGGCCCCGGGGTAGACCTGGTGTCCCGTTCCCCGGGGTAGACCTGGTGTCAGAGGGCCCCGGGGTAGACCTGGTGTCCCGGGCCCCGGGGTAGACCTGGTGTCCCGTTCCCCGGGGTAGACCTGGTGTCAGAGGGCCCCGGGGTAGACCTGGTGTCAGAGGGCCCCGGGGTAGACCTGTTGTCCCAGGGCCCGGGGTAGACCTGGTGTCCCGTTCCCCGGGGTAGACCTGGTGTCCGAGGGCCCTGGGTAGACCTGGTGTCCCGTTCCCCGGGGTAGACCTGGTGTCCCGTTCCCCGGGGTAGACCTGGTGTCAGAGGGCCCCGGGGTAGACCTGTTGTCCCAGGGCCCGGGGTAGACCTGGTGTCCCGGGCGCCAGGGTAGACCTGGTGTCCGAGGGCCCTGGGTAGACCTGGTGTCCGAGGGCCCTGGGTAGACCTGGTGTCCCAGGGCCCGGGGTAGACCTGGTGTCCCGGGGCCCGGGGTAGACCTGGTGTCCCAGGGCCCGGGGTAGACCTGGTGTCCCGTTCCACGGGGTAGACCTGGTGTCCTGGGACCATGGGTAGACCTGGTGTCCCGTTCCCCGGGGTAGACCTGGTGTCCCGTTCCCCGGGGTAGACCTGGTGTCCCGGGCCCCGGGGTAGACCTGGTGTCCCGTTCCCCGGGGTAGACCTGGTGTCAGAGGGCCCCGGGGTAGACCTGTTGTCCCAGGGCCCGGGGTAGACCTGGTGTCCCGTTCCCCGGGGTAGACCTGGTGTCCGAGGGCCCTGGGTAGACCTGGTGTCCCGTTCCCCGGGGTAGACCTGGTGTCCCGGGCCCCGGGGTAGACCTGGTGTCCCGTTCCCCGGGGTAGACCTGGTGTCAGAGGGCCCCGGGGTAGACCTGTTGTCCCAGGGCCCGGGGTAGACCTGGTGTCCCGTTCCCCGGGGTAGACCTGGTGTCCGAGGGCCCTGGGTAGACCTGGTGTCCCGGGGCCCGGGGTAGACCTGGTGTCCCGTTCCCCGGGGTAGACCTGGTGTCCGAGGGCCCTGGGTAGACCTGGTGTCGCGGGCCCCGGGGTAGACCTGTTGTCCTAGAGCACTGGGTAGACCAGGTGTCGCGGGCCCCGGGGTAGACCTGGTGTCCCAGGGCCCGGGGTAGACCTGGTGTCCCGTTCCCCGGGGTAGACCTGGTGTCCTGGGACCATGGGTAGACCTGGTGTCGCGGGCCCCGGGGTAGACCTGGTGTCCCAGGACCATGGGTAGACCTGGTGTCCCAGGGCCCGGGGTAGACCTGGTGTCCCGTTCCCCGGGGTAGACCTGGTGTCCTGGGACCATGGGTAGACCTGGTGTCCCGGGCCCCGGGGTAGGCCCTGGGACACCAGGTCTACCCCGGGGAACGGGACAGCAGGTCTACCCCGAGTCCCGGGACAACTGGTCTACCCGGCGCTCGAGGACACCGGGTCTACCCCGGCGCCCGGGACACCAGGTCTACCCCGGAGCCCGGGACACCAGGTCTACCCCGGTCCCTGGGACACCAGGTCTACCCGGCGCTCGAGGACACCAGGTCTACCCCGCAGCCCGGGACACCAGGTCTACCCCGGCCCCCGGGACACCAGGTCTACCCCCGAGCCCGGGACACCAGGTCTACCCCGGCCCCTGGGACACCAGGTCTACCCCGGCCCCCGGGACACCAGGTCTACCCCGGCCCCTGGGACACCAGGTCTACCCCGGCGCCTGGGACACCAGGTCTACCCCGGAGCCCGGGACACCAGGTCTACCCCGGTCCCCGGGACACCAGGTCTACCCAGCGCTCTAGGACAACAGGTCTACCCCGGCGCCCGGGACACCAGGTCTACCCAGGGCTCTAGGACAACAGGTCTACCCCGGCGCCCGGGATACCAGGTCTACCCAGGGCTCTAGGACAACAGGTCTACCCCGCTTCTGGCCCCTGGGACACCAGGTCTACCCCGTCTTGTGCCGAAGACACCAGGTCTACCCCGGAGCCCGGGACACCAGGTCTACCCCGGCGCCCGGGACACCAGGTCTACCCCGGAGCCCGGGACACCAGGTCTACCCCGGCCCCTGGGACACCAGGTCTACCCCGGAGCCCGGGACACCAGGTCTACCCCGGAGCCCGGGACACCAGGTCTACCCGGGGCTCTAGGACAACAGGTCTACCCCGCTTCTGGCCGGAGACACCAGGTCTACCCCGTCTTGTGCCGCAGACACCAGGTCTACCCCGTCTCGGGCCGGGGACACCAGGTCTACCCCGTCTCGGTCCGGGGACACCAGGTCTGCTGGCTCTCGGGCCGGGGACACCAGGTCTTCTCCGGATCTGGCGGGACACCAGGTCTACCCCGGTCCCTGGGACACCAGGTCAACCCCGGCGCCCGGGACACCAGGTCTACCCCGGCGCCCGGGACACCAGGTCTACCCCGGCGCCCGGGACACCAGGTCTACCCCGGAGCCCGGGACACCAGGTCTACCCCGGCGCCCGGGACACCAGGTCTACCCCGGAGCCCCGGACACCAGGTCTACCCCGGCCCCCGGGACACCAGGTCTACCCCGGGCTCTAGGACAACAGGTCTACCCCGCTTCTGGCCGGAGACACCAGGTCTACCCCGTCTTGTGCCGCAGACACCAGGTCTACCCCGTCTCGGGCCGGGGACACCAGGTCTACCCCGTCTCTGGCCGCGGACAGCCGGTCTACCCCGTCTCGGTCCGGGGACACCAGGTCTGCTGGCTCTCGGGCCGGGGACACCAGGTCTTCTCCGGATCTGGCGGGACACCAGGTCTACCCCGGTCCCTGGGACACCAGGTCTACCCCGGAGCCCGGGACACCAGGTCTACCCCGGTCCCTGGGACACCAGGTCTACCCCGGTCCCTGGGACACCAGGTCTACCCCGGCGCCCGGGACACCAGGTCTACCCCGGAGCCCGGGACACCAGGTCTACCCCGGCGCCCGGGACACCAGGTCTACCCCGGAGCCCGGGACACCAGGTCTACCCCGGCGCCCGGGACACCAGGTCTACCCCGGAGCCCCGGACACCAGGTCTACCCCGGCCCCCGGGACACCAGGTCTACCCCGGAGACCCGGACACCAGGTCTACCCCGGCCCCCGGGACACCAGGTCTACCCCGGCCCCCGGGACACCAGGTCTACCCCGGCGCCCGGGACACCAGGTCTACCCCGGAGCCCGGGACACCAGGTCTACCCCGGCGCCCGGGACACCAGGTCTACCCCGGAGACCCGGACACCAGGTCTACCCCGGCCCCCGGGACACCAGGTCTACCCCGGCGCCCGGGACACCAGGTCTACCCCGGAGCCCGGGACACCAGGTCTACCCCGGCGCCCGGGACACCAGGTCTACCCCGGAGCCCGGGACACCAGGTCTACCCCGGCGCCCGGGACACCAGGTCTACCCCGGAGCCCCGGACACCAGGTCTACCCCGGCCCCCGGGACACCAGGTCTACCCCGGAGACCCGGACACCAGGTCTACCCCGGCCCCCGGGACACCAGGTCTACCCCGGCGCCCGGGACACCAGGTCTACCCCGGAGCCCGGGACACCAGGTCTACCCCGGAGCCCCGGACACCAGGTCTACCCCGGCCCCCGGGACACCAGGTCTACCCCGGAGACCCGGACACCAGGTCTACCCCGGCCCCCGGGACACCAGGTCTACCCCGGCGCCCGGGACACCAGGTCTACCCCGGAGCCCGGGACACCAGGTCTACCCCGGCGCCCGGGACACCAGGTCTACCCCGGAGCCCCGGACACCAGGTCTACCCCGGCGCCCGGGACACCAGGTCTACCCCGGAGCCCGGGACACCAGGTCTACCCCGGCGCCCGGGACACCAGGTCTACCCCGGAGCCCCGGACACCAGGTCTACCCCGGCCCCCGGGACACCAGGTCTACCCCGGAGCCCGGGACACCAGGTCTACCCCGGCCCCTGGGACACCAGGTCTACCTCGCGCCGGCGGGACTTAGTCAAATAGCGGCGGGTGCCGGGTAGACCTGTTGTCTCGGCCGGCTGCGGAAGTTCACCAAGGGGTCGCTGTTGTCGGCTGCCTCCGGCTGCCTCATCGTAGGCTGCGGCCTGAGGCGGCGCCCCTTCCCGGTCGATCTCCATCGGTCCTCTTGGAGGCCTCGGCGGCTTGGGACTTATCTGCCCGTATTATGGGAGCGAGGTGACGGGCCGCATCCCCGTAGGTTGGCTGAGGCTGTGCCTACGTTTAAGGCGGAGAGGAGCAGCCGCACTCAGGTGGCCGGCAAAGGGAAAAAGCCAGTGTTCCGCCTAGCCGGGGCGAGTCTCCTTGTGGCTCGGCTCCGGCTCCCGTCCCTCCCGGGGAAGTTGGCACAGTGAGAGTGAGGCCGAGAGAGAAGGGCTGAGAAAAGACGGACCGGATCCCCCCGAGAGACCGAGAGAGAAGGGCTGCGAGCGGAGGAGCCGGTTCCCCCGGGAGGCCGAGAGATAGAGAGAGAGAGAGAGAGAGAGAAGGGGCCGGATTCCCCCCGGGATGCCGAGAGAGAAGGGCTGCCGAGCGGAGGGGCCGGATTCCCCCCGGGATGCCGAGAGAGAAGGGCTGCCGAGCGGAGGGGCCCGGTTTCCCCCGGGATGCCGAGAGAGAAGGGCTGCCAGCGGGGAGGGGCCGGTTTCCCCCGGGATGCCGAGAGAGAAGGGCTGCCGAGCGGAGGGGCCGGATCTCCCCCCGGGATGCCGAGAGAGAAGGGCTGCCGAGCGGAGGGGCCGGATCTCCCCCCGGGATGCCGAGAGAGAAGGGCTGCCGAGCGGAGGGGCCGGATCTCCCCCCGGGATGCCGAGAGAGAAGGGCTGCCGAGCGGAGGGGCCGGTTTCCCCCCGGGATGCCGAGAGAGAAGGGCTGCCGAGCGGAGGGGCCGGATCTCCCCCCGGGATGCCGAGAGAGAAGGGCTGCCGAGCGGAGGGGCCGGATCTCCCCCCGGGATGCCGAGAGAGAAGGGCTGTGAAAGGCGATTCGAGAGAGCCGCTTGGCGGGCGAGGCGGCGGCGCCTCGTCCCTTTTGTGCCTGGCCTTAAGCCGGGGCCCACTCGGCGGGCACTGTTTCGGGCCGTCCGCCCGCCTGGTGAAGCTGCGGAGCCGGGGTCGGGGCGCCCCGTCCCCGGGCCGCCTCGTTGAAGCCGTCCCCCTTCCTCGGCCTTAAGCCGGGGACCCGCGTTGGCGGGCGGAGTTTTTCGGAGTTGACGGACCCGGCACCCGACAGAGAGAGAGAGAGAGAGAGAGAGAGAGAGAGAGTCCGAGAGCCCCCCGGACCTTTCCCGGGCGAGGCGGCGGCGCCTCGTCCACCTCGGTCGCGGGCGCATCGACCGAGCCCCTTGGGCCGGGCGGGCTGGGTTGCCACGCGGGTCCGCGTTTTTTCTTTTTTTTCCGCGGTTTAGGCGCGCCGGTGCGCGGGCAGAGAGTGGGGGCGCCCGCCCGGCCTCCGCGGATTTTTCTCTGGCGGCCTTAAGCCGCGGCACCGAGGAGCCGTTGCGACGAAGGCGCGCGCGGGCCACGTCGGCGAGAGAGAAGGGAGCGAGCGGGATGTCTGGGGCTCCGTGGGGGAGTGAGACTCGTAACTCGCCCCCGCGGGTGCCTCCGGCGTCCCGGGCCCGCGGCCCCCGTGGCTAGCACGGGTCGCTGCGAACGCCGCCTCCATGTGCCTTTTTGTCGTGCCGTTCCTCCGGC
>NW_027428356.1:160000-162822 GCF_047830755.1 Zonotrichia albicollis | reverse complement strand
GCGCTACACCGCGCGTCGCGGCCGGGCCTCGAAGCGCGGCGCGCCGTCCCGCCGTCGCGGCGGCTTTCCTCCTCCTCCTCCTCCTCCTCGTCGTCCTCCTCCTCCTCCCCCGCCCCTTGCGCCGGTCTGCCGCCGGTCCGTCCCCGCCGGGGAGCGGGGCCGCGGCCCGGCCCCGAGCCTCTCGCCCACCGCCGCCGGCGCCGCCGAACGCCGGTCGGCGGGCAGGCGCGTGCGGGCGCCGCCCCCGGGGCGGCGGCCCGAGTTCTCCCGAGGCCGGCTCTCCCCTCGGTGCGCGCGCCAGAGAAAGCCGCCCGGGTGCCGGGAGGGAGGGGTGCTCGGCACGGCCCCTCCCGGAGGCGCGCCCGTCCCTCCCCTCGCTGCTTCGCCCGTCGAGCGACGGCCGGCCGTCCGGCCGTGGCACCCGTCGGCGGCCGATGTGGAAATGGCGAGGGAGCGGGCGGCGGGGGCGCCTTCGGGGCTCGGAGGAGGCGGCTCCTCCGGCCCTTCCCGCACCGGGGAGCGGGGCTTTGCCGGGCCGGCAGAGTTCCCGCTCTCGGGCCGAGCGGTTCCCCCCCTGGCGCGCCACAGAGGAGAGAAAGACGCCGCGCCTCCGGGCGTTCCGGGCCGCCGGCCTTCGGGGCCGGCGCGCGCGCGCGCCGGCGCGGGCGAGGCGCGCTCGGCGGTCGGGCCGCGCGTCCCCGCGCCGGCGGGGCGGTCCGAGCCGCGGCGGTCCTCTCGGGCGCAGCGCCGGGCTACTGAGGGAAACCCCGGGCCCCGAGAAGGACGCCGCGGTGGTGGCGGCAGACGCCGGGCGCGCCCCCGCCGGTGGACGCTCCCCCGAGGGCGGCAGCGGGGGAGGCACCCCGGCGGGGCCATGCAGGTCGTTTCCCTCGCCCCAGGGCCAGGTACCTAGCGCTCCGCGCCTCGGCGGTTTCTCCCTCAGGTTTTTCCCCCCTCGGCGTCGTCAAACGCTGTTGCGGCGGGGGCCGAAAGGGGGCCGGCGAAGCCGGGCGGCGGTTTAAAGACTCGGGCGGCTCGGCGCGGCCCGCCGTGGGCCGCGGCGGCGGCGGCGGCGGCGGCGGCGGCGGGTGTTGCCGGGCGGCGGCGCGGCGCCATTGAGGGGTAGGGGAGCAGCTACTCCCCGTAGCTCCTGCGGTGGTGTCCGTGGCCGCCGGCCGCGCTCCCTCCGTCGTCGTCGTCGTCGCCCCCGCCGCGCGCGCGCGCGCGGGGGTAACCGCGCCGCGCCGGGGAGGGGCGCCCTGCCCCCCCCTCTCCGCGGCCCGGCCTCTGCGGAGAGGCCGCGGCGCGCGGTCGGCCGCGGGGGCCGACCCGCCCGCCTCGTCGTAACGGGCGACGCCGGCAGAGAGCGCCCGCTCTCTGCCTTTTCCTCGGCCGCGGGGTGGCGGCCGCCGGGGTCCGCCGCGCTCTCTCCTGGAGCCGCCGCCGTTGCGGCGTCTCGCGGGCGCGGCGCCGCGTCCCGCGCGTCCGGCCCCTATCGCTCTCCCTCGACGGCCTTTCCTCCTCGAAGGCGCGCCGGCGGCGCCGTCCGCCGGCCGTCCCCCCCGCTCGATCGCCCGCCCGCCCGGGGGGCGAGCGCCCGGCGGGCCCTCCGTCGGCGGAGGCCCGCGAGCGCGGGCGACCCCGTGCCGAGCGGCGGCGGCGCCGCTCGACGGGTGTCCCCCTCTTCCCTGCGGGGGACGGTCGGCCGGAGGGCGCCCGCCGCGGCCGGCGGCGGTCCCGTCCCGGACCCCGCACGTCGCGTCCCCCGTCGCCCTTCTCGGCCGCGCGTGGGCCGAAGGAAGGCGTGCGGGCGGCCGCGGGGGCGCTTCCCCCGCCCGGTCTCCGCGTGAAAACGAGGAGAGCGGGCGTTGCCCCCCGGCTCAGCGCCGTACGCCTTCCGCCGGGCGCGTGCCGAGGCGAAGGGGGCCACGGCGGTGGGAGGCGGCGGCGGCGGTGCCGGGAGCGCGGCCCCGGCGGCGGCGGCGGGGTCTGCCTTCCGGCAGGCCTCGGGCGCTGGCGAACGCCGGCTCGGCTCTCGGTGGCGTCCGCCTCCGGGGCCGGCGGCGGAGCGCGTCCGCCGGACGCCGGCCCGCCCGGCGGGAGCGGTCCCGCCGGGGGGAGGCGCGCCGGCGGCACGGTCGTCGCCGCGCGCCGTCTCGAGCGGGCGAAAGGCCGCTGGGAGAGAGAAAGGGAAGCCGGCCGCGCGGCGGCGCGGCGGCGCGCTCCGCGAGCCCCCGCGGCGGGGGCGGCCGCCGGGGGAGCCGGCGTGCGCGGGGGCCGACGGCCGCGCCCCCGGCCGCGTTGCCGAGCCGTGTGTTGCGTCGTTCCCGTGAAAGCGAGAGCGGGCGGGCCGCCGTGCCCCCCGCGTGCCGGCGCGCGCCGCCCGGCCCTCCGCGCGGAGGCCGGGCCGAGCCCGGGCGCCTGGGCCGCCTCCGAAAGACGGCACGTGAGGTCGGCGTCTCCCCTCGCGGGGGGGGAGGCGGTCGGGGGCGCGGGCTCCCCCGCCCTCTCGGCAGTCCTTCGGAGCGTGGGTTTCTCCCGTTTCTCAGTGTCGTGTGTGCTCGTACGGTCGAAGCCAGGCGCGCGCCCGCGCGTCCTCGGCGCGAGAGACAAAAAGGGGCCGCTCGGCGGCGAGCGGCGCCCGAAAGCCAGACAACTCTTAGCGGTGGATCACTCGGCTCGTGCGTCGATGAAGAACGCAGCTAGCTGCGAGAATTAATGTGAATTGCAGGACACATTGATCATCGACACTTCGAACGCACTTGCGGCCCCGGGTTCCTCCCGGGGCTACGCCTGTCTGAGCGTCGCTTGACGATCAATCG
>NW_027428356.1:145000-150000 GCF_047830755.1 Zonotrichia albicollis | reverse complement strand
CTGGGACACCAGGTCTACCCCGGCCCCTGGGACACCAGGTCTACCCCGGAGCCCGGGACACCAGGTCTACCCCGGCCCCCGGGACACCAGGTCTACCCCGGAGCCCGGGACACCAGGTCTACCCCGGAGCCCCGGACACCAGGTCTACCCCGGTCCCCGGGACACCAGGTCTACCCCGGAGACCCGGACACCAGGTCTACCCCGGCCCCCGGGACACCAGGTCTACCCCGGGCTCTAGGACAACAGGTCTACCCCGCTTCTGGCCGGAGACACCAGGTCTACCCCGTCTTGTGCCGCAGACACCAGGTCTACCCCGTCTCGGGCCGGGGACACCAGGTCTACCCCGTCTCTGGCCGCGGACAGCCGGTCTACCCCGTCTCGGTCCGGGGACACCAGGTCTGCTGGCTCTCGGGCCGGGGACACCAGGTCTTCTCCGGATCTGGCGGGACACCAGGACTACCCCGGTCCCTGGGACACCAGGTCTACCCCGGCGCCCGGGACACCAGGTCTACCCCGGAGCCCCGGACACCAGGTCTACCCCGGCCCCCGGGACACCAGGTCTACCCCGGAGACCCGGACACCAGGTCTACCCCGGCCCCCGGGACACCAGGTCTACCCCGGAGCCCGGGACACCAGGTCTACCCCGGCCCCTGGGACACCAGGTCTACCCCGGCCCCTGGGACACCAGGTCTACCCCGGAGCCCGGGACACCAGGTCTACCCCGGCCCCCGGGACACCAGGTCTACCCCGGAGCCCGGGACACCAGGTCTACCCCGGAGCCCGGGACACCAGGTCTACCCCGGCCCCTGGGACACCAGGTCTACCCCGGCCCCTGGGACACCAGGTCTACCCCGGAGCCCGGGACACCAGGTCTACCCCGGCCCCCGGGACACCAGGTCTACCCCGGAGCCCGGGACACCAGGTCTACCCCGGAGCCCCGGACACCAGGTCTACCCCGGTCCCCGGGACACCAGGTCTACCCCGGAGACCCGGACACCAGGTCTACCCCGGCCCCCGGGACACCAGGTCTACCCCGGGCTCTAGGACAACAGGTCTACCCCGCTTCTGGCCGGAGACACCAGGTCTACCCCGTCTTGTGCCGCAGACACCAGGTCTACCCCGTCTCGGGCCGGGGACACCAGGTCTACCCCGTCTCTGGCCGCGGACAGCCGGTCTACCCCGTCTCGGTCCGGGGACACCAGGTCTGCTGGCTCTCGGGCCGGGGACACCAGGTCTTCTCCGGATCTGGCGGGACACCAGGTCTACCCCGGTCCCTGGGACACCAGGTCTACCCCGGCGCCCGGGACACCAGGTCTACCCCGGAGCCCGGGACACCAGGTCTACCCCGGCGCCCGGGACACCAGGTCTACCCCGGAGCCCCGGACACCAGGTCTACCCCGGCCCCCGGGACACCAGGTCTACCCCGGAGACCCGGACACCAGGTCTACCCCGGCGCCCGGGACACCAGGTCTACCCCGGAGCCCGGGACACCAGGTCTACCCCGGAGCCCGGGACACCAGGTCTACCCCGGCGCCCGGGACACCAGGTCTACCCCGGAGCCCGGGACACCAGGTCTACCCCGGCGCCCGGGACACCAGGTCTACCCCGGAGACCCGGACACCAGGTCTACCCCGGCCCCCGGGACACCAGGTCTACCCCGGGCTCTAGGACAACAGGTCTACCCCGCTTCTGGCCGGAGACACCAGGTCTACCCCGTCTTGTGCCGCAGACACCAGGTCTACCCCGTCTCGGGCCGGGGACACCAGGTCTACCCCGTCTCTGGCCGCGGACAGCCGGTCTACCCCGTCTCGGTCCGGGGACACCAGGTCTGCTGGCTCTCGGGCCGGGGACACCAGGTCTTCTCCGGATCTGGCGGGACACCAGGTCTACCCCGGTCCCTGGGACACCAGGTCTACCCCGGCGCCCGGGACACCAGGTCTACCCCGGAGCCCGGGACACCAGGTCTACCCCGGCGCCCGGGACACCAGGTCTACCCCGGCGCCCCGGACACCAGGTCTACCCCGGCCCCCGGGACACCAGGTCTACCCCGGAGACCCGGACACCAGGTCTACCCCGGCGCCCGGGACACCAGGTCTACCCCGGAGCCCGGGACACCAGGTCTACCCCGGCGCCCGGGACACCAGGTCTACCCCGGAGCCCGGGACACCAGGTCTACCCCGGCGCCCGGGACACCAGGTCTACCCCGGAGCCCGGGACACCAGGTCTACCCCGGCGCCCGGGACACCAGGTCTACCCCGGAGACCCGGACACCAGGTCTACCCCGGCCCCCGGGACACCAGGTCTACCCCGGGCTCTAGGACAACAGGTCTACCCCGCTTCTGGCCGGAGACACCAGGTCTACCCCGTCTTGTGCCGCAGACACCAGGTCTACCCCGTCTCGGGCCGGGGACACCAGGTCTACCCCGTCTCTGGCCGCGGACAGCCGGTCTACCCCGTCTCGGTCCGGGGACACCAGGTCTGCTGGCTCTCGGGCCGGGGACACCAGGTCTTCTCCGGATCTGGCGGGACACCAGGTCTACCCCGGTCCCTGGGACACCAGGTCTACCCCGGCGCCCGGGACACCAGGTCTACCCCGGAGCCCGGGACACCAGGTCTACCCCGGCGCCCGGGACACCAGGTCTACCCCGGAGCCCCGGACACCAGGTCTACCCCGGCCCCCGGGACACCAGGTCTACCCCGGAGACCCGGACACCAGGTCTACCCCGGCGCCCGGGACACCAGGTCTACCCCGGCGCCCGGGACACCAGGTCTACCCCGGAGCCCGGGACACCAGGTCTACCCCGGCGCCCGGGACACCAGGTCTACCCCGGCGCCCGGGACACCAGGTCTACCCCGGAGCCCGGGACACCAGGTCTACCCCGGCGCCCGGGACACCAGGTCTACCCCGGAGCCCCGGACACCAGGTCTACCCCGGCCCCCGGGACACCAGGTCTACCCCGGAGACCCGGACACCAGGTCTACCCCGGCGCCCGGGACACCAGGTCTACCCCGGAGCCCGGGACACCAGGTCTACCCCGGCGCCCGGGACACCAGGTCTACCCCGGAGCCCGGGACACCAGGTCTACCCCGGCGCCCGGGACACCAGGTCTACCCCGGAGCCCCGGACACCAGGTCTACCCCGGCCCCCGGGACACCAGGTCTACCCCGGAGACCCGGACACCAGGTCTACCCCGGCGCCCGGGACACCAGGTCTACCCCGGAGCCCGGGACACCAGGTCTACCCCGGCGCCCGGGACACCAGGTCTACCCCGGAGCCCCGGACACCAGGTCTACCCCGGCCCCCGGGACACCAGGTCTACCCCGGAGACCCGGACACCAGGTCTACCCCGGCCCCCGGGACACCAGGTCTACCCCGGAGCCCGGGACACCAGGTCTACCCCGGAGCCCGGGACACCAGGTCTACCCCGGCCCCTGGGACACCAGGTCTACCTCGCGCCGGCGGGACTTAGTCAAATAGCGGCGGGTGCCGGGTAGACCTGTTGTCTCGGCCGGCTGCGGAAGTTCACCAAGGGGTCGCTGTTGTCGGCTGCCTCCGGCTGCCTCATCGTAGACTGCGGCCTGAGGCGGCGCCCCTTCCCGGTCGATCTCCATCGGTCCTCTTGGAGGCCTCGGCGGCTTGGGACTTATCTGCCCGTATTATGGGAGCGAGGTGACGGGCCGCATCCCCGTAGGTTGGCTGAGGCTGTGCCTACGTTTAAGGCGGAGAGGAGCAGCCGCACTCAGATGGCCGGCAAAGGGAAAAAGCCAGTGTTCCGCCTAGCCGGGGCGAGTCTCCTTGTGGCTCGGCTCCGGCTCCCGTCCCTCCCGGGGAAGTTGGCACAGTGAGAGCGAGGCCGAGAGAGAAGGGCTGAGAAAAGACGGACCGGATCCCCCCGAGAGACCGAGAGAGAAGGGCTGCGAGCGGAGGGGCCGGTTCCCCCGGGAGGCCGAGAGATTGAGAGAGAGAGAGAGAGAGAGAGAAGGGGCCGGATTCCCCCCGGGATGCCGAGAGAGAAGGGCTGCCGAGCGGAGGGGCCGGATTCCCCCCGGGATGCCGAGAGAGAAGGGCTGCCGAGCGGAGGGGGCCGGTTTCCCCCGGGATGCCGAGAGAGAAGGGCTGCCAGCGGGGAGGGGCCGGTTTCCCCCCGGGATGCCGAGAGAGAAGGGCTGCCGAGCGGAGGGGCCGGATCTCCCCCCGGGATGCCGAGAGAGAAGGGCTGCCGAGCGGAGGGGCCGGATCTCCCCCCGGGATGCCGAGAGAGAAGGGCTGCCGAGCGGAGGGGCCGGATCTCCCCCCGGGATGCCGAGAGAGAAGGGCTGCCGAGCGGAGGGGCCGGATCTCCCCCCGGGATGCCGAGAGAGAAGGGCTGCCGAGCGGAGGGGCCGGATCTCCCCCCGGGATGCCGAGAGAGAAGGGCTGTGAAAGGCGATTCGAGAGAGCCGCTTGGCGGGCGAGGCGGCGGCGCCTCGTCCCTTTTGTGCCTGGCCTTAAGCCGGGGCCCACTCGGCGGGCACTGTTTCGGGCCGTCCGCCCGCCCGGTGAAGCTGCGGAGCCGGGGTCGGGGCGCCCCGTCCCCGGGCCGCCTCGTTGAAGCCGTCCCCCTTCCTCGGCCTTAAGCCGGGGACCCGCGTTGGCGGGCGGAGTTTTTCGGAGTTGACGGACCCGGCACCCGACAGAGAGAGAGAGAGAGAGAGAGTCCGAGAGCCCCCCGGACCTTTCCCGGGCGAGGCGGCGGCGCCTCGTCCACCTCGGTCGCGGGCGCATCGACCGAGCCCCTTGGGCCGGGCGGGCTGGGTTGCCACGCGGGTCCGCGTTTTTTCTTTTTTTTCCGCGGTTTAGGCGCGCCGGTGCGCGGGCAGAGAGTGGGGGCGCCCGCCCGGCCTCCGCGGATTTTTCTCTGGCGGCCTTAAGCCGCGGCACCGAGGAGCCGTTGCGACGAAGGCGCGCGCGGGCCACGTCGGCGAGAGAGAAGGGAGCGAGCGGGATGTCTGGGGCTCCG
>NW_027428356.1:125000-130000 GCF_047830755.1 Zonotrichia albicollis | reverse complement strand
GGGGTAGACCTGGTGTCCCAGAGGCCGGGGTAGACCTGGTGTCGCGGGCCCCGGGGTAGACCTGGTGTCCCGGGACCATGGGTAGACCTGGTGTCCCAGGGCCCGGGGTAGACCTGGTGTCCCGTTCCCCGGGGTAGACCTGGTGTCCTGGGACCATGGGTAGACCTGGTGTCCCGGGCCCCGGGGTAGGCCCTGGGACACCAGGTCTACCCCGGGGAACGGGACAGCAGGTCTACCCCGAGTCCCGGGACACCAGGTCTACCCGGCGCTCGAGGACACCGGGTCTACCCCGGGGAACGGGACACCAGGTCTACCCCGGCCCCCGGGACACCAGGTCTACCCCGGCGCCCGGGACACCAGGTCTACCCCGGAGCCCGGGACACCAGGTCTACCCCGGCGCCCGGGACACCAGGTCTACCCCGGCGCCCCGGACACCAGGTCTACCCCGGCCCCCGGGACACCAGGTCTACCCCGGAGACCCGGACACCAGGTCTACCCCGGCGCCCGGGACACCAGGTCTACCCCGGAGCCCGGGACACCAGGTCTACCCCGGCGCCCGGGACACCAGGTCTACCCCGGAGCCCGGGACACCAGGTCTACCCCGGCGCCCGGGACACCAGGTCTACCCCGGAGCCCGGGACACCAGGTCTACCCCGGCGCCCGGGACACCAGGTCTACCCCGGAGACCCGGACACCAGGTCTACCCCGGCCCCCGGGACACCAGGTCTACCCCGGGCTCTAGGACAACAGGTCTACCCCGCTTCTGGCCGGAGACACCAGGTCTACCCCGTCTTGTGCCGCAGACACCAGGTCTACCCCGTCTCGGGCCGGGGACACCAGGTCTACCCCGTCTCTGGCCGCGGACAGCCGGTCTACCCCGTCTCGGTCCGGGGACACCAGGTCTGCTGGCTCTCGGGCCGGGGACACCAGGTCTTCTCCGGATCTGGCGGGACACCAGGTCTACCCCGGTCCCTGGGACACCAGGTCTACCCCGGCGCCCGGGACACCAGGTCTACCCCGGAGCCCGGGACACCAGGTCTACCCCGGCGCCCGGGACACCAGGTCTACCCCGGAGCCCCGGACACCAGGTCTACCCCGGCCCCCGGGACACCAGGTCTACCCCGGAGACCCGGACACCAGGTCTACCCCGGCGCCCGGGACACCAGGTCTACCCCGGCGCCCGGGACACCAGGTCTACCCCGGAGCCCGGGACACCAGGTCTACCCCGGCGCCCGGGACACCAGGTCTACCCCGGCGCCCGGGACACCAGGTCTACCCCGGAGCCCGGGACACCAGGTCTACCCCGGCGCCCGGGACACCAGGTCTACCCCGGAGCCCCGGACACCAGGTCTACCCCGGCCCCCGGGACACCAGGTCTACCCCGGAGACCCGGACACCAGGTCTACCCCGGCGCCCGGGACACCAGGTCTACCCCGGAGCCCGGGACACCAGGTCTACCCCGGCGCCCGGGACACCAGGTCTACCCCGGAGCCCGGGACACCAGGTCTACCCCGGCGCCCGGGACACCAGGTCTACCCCGGAGCCCCGGACACCAGGTCTACCCCGGCCCCCGGGACACCAGGTCTACCCCGGAGACCCGGACACCAGGTCTACCCCGGCGCCCGGGACACCAGGTCTACCCCGGAGCCCGGGACACCAGGTCTACCCCGGCGCCCGGGACACCAGGTCTACCCCGGAGCCCCGGACACCAGGTCTACCCCGGCCCCCGGGACACCAGGTCTACCCCGGAGACCCGGACACCAGGTCTACCCCGGCCCCCGGGACACCAGGTCTACCCCGGAGCCCGGGACACCAGGTCTACCCCGGAGCCCGGGACACCAGGTCTACCCCGGCGCCCGGGACACCAGGTCTACCCCGGAGCCCGGGACACCAGGTCTACCCCGGCGCCCGGGACACCAGGTCTACCCCGGAGACCCGGACACCAGGTCTACCCCGGCCCCCGGGACACCAGGTCTACCCCGGGCTCTAGGACAACAGGTCTACCCCGCTTCTGGCCGGAGACACCAGGTCTACCCCGTCTTGTGCCGCAGACACCAGGTCTACCCCGTCTCGGGCCGGGGACACCAGGTCTACCCCGTCTCTGGCCGCGGACAGCCGGTCTACCCCGTCTCGGTCCGGGGACACCAGGTCTGCTGGCTCTCGGGCCGGGGACACCAGGTCTTCTCCGGATCTGGCGGGACACCAGGTCTACCCCGGTCCCTGGGACACCAGGTCTACCCCGGCGCCCGGGACACCAGGTCTACCCCGGAGCCCGGGACACCAGGTCTACCCCGGCGCCCGGGACACCAGGTCTACCCCGGAGCCCCGGACACCAGGTCTACCCCGGCCCCCGGGACACCAGGTCTACCCCGGAGACCCGGACACCAGGTCTACCCCGGCGCCCGGGACACCAGGTCTACCCCGGCGCCCGGGACACCAGGTCTACCCCGGAGCCCGGGACACCAGGTCTACCCCGGCGCCCGGGACACCAGGTCTACCCCGGCGCCCGGGACACCAGGTCTACCCCGGAGCCCGGGACACCAGGTCTACCCCGGCGCCCGGGACACCAGGTCTACCCCGGAGCCCCGGACACCAGGTCTACCCCGGCCCCCGGGACACCAGGTCTACCCCGGAGACCCGGACACCAGGTCTACCCCGGCGCCCGGGACACCAGGTCTACCCCGGAGCCCGGGACACCAGGTCTACCCCGGCGCCCGGGACACCAGGTCTACCCCGGAGCCCGGGACACCAGGTCTACCCCGGCGCCCGGGACACCAGGTCTACCCCGGAGCCCCGGACACCAGGTCTACCCCGGCCCCCGGGACACCAGGTCTACCCCGGAGACCCGGACACCAGGTCTACCCCGGCGCCCGGGACACCAGGTCTACCCCGGAGCCCGGGACACCAGGTCTACCCCGGCGCCCGGGACACCAGGTCTACCCCGGAGCCCCGGACACCAGGTCTACCCCGGCCCCCGGGACACCAGGTCTACCCCGGAGACCCGGACACCAGGTCTACCCCGGCCCCCGGGACACCAGGTCTACCCCGGAGCCCGGGACACCAGGTCTACCCCGGAGCCCGGGACACCAGGTCTACCCCGGCCCCTGGGACACCAGGTCTACCTCGCGCCGGCGGGACTTAGTCAAATAGCGGCGGGTGCCGGGTAGACCTGTTGTCTCGGCCGGCTGCGGAAGTTCACCAAGGGGTCGCTGTTGTCGGCTGCCTCCGGCTGCCTCATCGTAGACTGCGGCCTGAGGCGGCGCCCCTTCCCGGTCGATCTCCATCGGTCCTCTTGGAGGCCTCGGCGGCTTGGGACTTATCTGCCCGTATTATGGGAGCGAGGTGACGGGCCGCATCCCCGTAGGTTGGCTGAGGCTGTGCCTACGTTTAAGGCGGAGAGGAGCAGCCGCACTCAGATGGCCGGCAAAGGGAAAAAGCCAGTGTTCCGCCTAGCCGGGGCGAGTCTCCTTGTGGCTCGGCTCCGGCTCCCGTCCCTCCCGGGGAAGTTGGCACAGTGAGAGCGAGGCCGAGAGAGAAGGGCTGAGAAAAGACGGACCGGATCCCCCCGAGAGACCGAGAGAGAAGGGCTGCGAGCGGAGGGGCCGGTTCCCCCGGGAGGCCGAGAGATTGAGAGAGAGAGAGAGAGAGAGAGAAGGGGCCGGATTCCCCCCGGGATGCCGAGAGAGAAGGGCTGCCGAGCGGAGGGGCCGGATTCCCCCCGGGATGCCGAGAGAGAAGGGCTGCCGAGCGGAGGGGGCCGGTTTCCCCCGGGATGCCGAGAGAGAAGGGCTGCCAGCGGGGAGGGGCCGGTTTCCCCCCGGGATGCCGAGAGAGAAGGGCTGCCGAGCGGAGGGGCCGGATCTCCCCCCGGGATGCCGAGAGAGAAGGGCTGCCGAGCGGAGGGGCCGGATCTCCCCCCGGGATGCCGAGAGAGAAGGGCTGCCGAGCGGAGGGGCCGGATCTCCCCCCGGGATGCCGAGAGAGAAGGGCTGCCGAGCGGAGGGGCCGGATCTCCCCCCGGGATGCCGAGAGAGAAGGGCTGCCGAGCGGAGGGGCCGGATCTCCCCCCGGGATGCCGAGAGAGAAGGGCTGTGAAAGGCGATTCGAGAGAGCCGCTTGGCGGGCGAGGCGGCGGCGCCTCGTCCCTTTTGTGCCTGGCCTTAAGCCGGGGCCCACTCGGCGGGCACTGTTTCGGGCCGTCCGCCCGCCCGGTGAAGCTGCGGAGCCGGGGTCGGGGCGCCCCGTCCCCGGGCCGCCTCGTTGAAGCCGTCCCCCTTCCTCGGCCTTAAGCCGGGGACCCGCGTTGGCGGGCGGAGTTTTTCGGAGTTGACGGACCCGGCACCCGACAGAGAGAGAGAGAGAGAGAGAGTCCGAGAGCCCCCCGGACCTTTCCCGGGCGAGGCGGCGGCGCCTCGTCCACCTCGGTCGCGGGCGCATCGACCGAGCCCCTTGGGCCGGGCGGGCTGGGTTGCCACGCGGGTCCGCGTTTTTTCTTTTTTTTCCGCGGTTTAGGCGCGCCGGTGCGCGGGCAGAGAGTGGGGGCGCCCGCCCGGCCTCCGCGGATTTTTCTCTGGCGGCCTTAAGCCGCGGCACCGAGGAGCCGTTGCGACGAAGGCGCGCGCGGGCCACGTCGGCGAGAGAGAAGGGAGCGAGCGGGATGTCTGGGGCTCCGTGGGGGAGTGAGACTCGTAACTCGCCCCCGCGGGTGCCTCCGGCGTCCCGGGCCCGCGGCCCCCGTGGCTAGCACGGGTCGCTGCGAACGCCGCCTCCATGTGCCTTTTTGTCGTGCCGTTCCTCCGGCTATTTTTTTTCCGGAAAGGGAAAGCCGGCCGCCGGCGGCGCGCGGTCCGGTGGCACGTATTTCTCGCACGCTCGGCCGGGTTCCCCGGGCCGGAAGGGGAAGCCGAGTCCCCCCGGCCTGGCGGGCCAGCCCAGTCCCAGTCCTGCCGTTGCCTAGCCGAGAAGGGAATCCGTTGGCGCCCGCGGGCGGGCGGGCGGGT
>NW_027428356.1:100000-107500 GCF_047830755.1 Zonotrichia albicollis | reverse complement strand
CCCTAACCCTAACCCCAACCCTAACCCTAACCCCAACCCCAACCCCAACCCACACCCTAACCCTAACCCTACCCCTTACCCTAACCCTAACCCCAACCCCAACCCCAACCCACACCCTAACCCTAACCCTACCCCTTACCCTAACCCTAACCCCAACCCCAACCCCAACCCCAACCCTAACCCCTACCCCAACCCCAACCCCAACCCACACCCTAACCCTAACCCTACCCCTTACCCTAACCCTAACCCCAACCCCAACCCCAACCCCAACCCCAACCCTTACCCTAACCCTAACCCTTACCCCAACCCCAACCCTAACCCTAACCCTAACCCTTACCCTAACCCTAACCCTTACCCCAACCCATACCCTAACCCTAACCCTAACCCCCGGGTAGACCTGGTGACCGAGGGCCCCGGGGTAGACCCGGTGTCGCGGGCCCCGGGGTAGACCTGGTTTCCCTAACCCTAACCCCAACCCCAACCCCAACCCCAACCCTAACCCTAACCCTAACCCTAACCCCAACCCCAACCCCAACCCTTACCCTAACCCTAACCCTAACCCCGAGGTAGACCTGGTGTCCCAGGGCCCGGGGTAGACCTGGTGTCAGAGGGCCCCGGGGTAGACCTGGTGTCCCAGGGCCCGGGGTAGACCTGGTGTCCCGTTCCCCGGGGTAGACCTGGTGTCCGAGGGCCCAGGGTAGACCTGGTGTCCCAGGGCCCGGGGTAGACCTGGTGTCCCGGGGCCCGGGGTAGACCTGGTGTCCCGGGGCCCGGGGTAGACCTGGTGTCCCAGGGCCCTGGGTAGACCTGGTGTCGCGGGCCCCGGGGTAGACCTGTTGTCCTAGAGCACTGGGTAGACCAGGTGTCGCGGGCCCCGGGGTAGACCTGGTGTCCCGTTCCCCGGGGTAGACCTGGTGTCCCGGGGCCCGGGGTAGACCTGGTGTCCCGGGGCCCGGGGTAGACCTGGTGTCCGAGGGCCCTGGGTAGACCTGGTGTCGCGGGCCCCGGGGTAGACCTGTTGTCCTAGAGCACTGGGTAGACCAGGTGTCGCGGGCCCCGGGGTAGACCTGGTGTCCCGTTCCCCGGGGTAGACCTGGTGTCCGAGGGCCCTGGGTAGACCTGGTGTCGCGGGCCCCGGGGTAGACCTGTTGTCCTAGAGCACGGGGTAGACCAGGTGTCGCGGGCCCCGGGGTAGACCTGGTGTCCCAGGGCCCGGGGTAGACCTGGTGTCCCGTTCCCCGGGGTAGACCTGGTGTCCGAGGGCCCTGGGTAGACCTGGTGTCCCAGGGCCCGGGGTAGACCTGGTGTCCCGGGGCCCGGGGTAGACCTGGTGTCCCGGGGCCCGGGGTAGACCTGGTGTCCCAGGGCCCTGGGTAGACCTGGTGTCGCGGGCCCCGGGGTAGACCTGTTGTCCTAGAGCACTGGGTAGACCAGGTGTCGCGGGCCCCGGGGTAGACCTGGTGTCCCGTTCCCCGGGGTAGACCTGGTGTCCCGGGGCCCGGGGTAGACCTGGTGTCCCGGGGCCCGGGGTAGACCTGGTGTCCGAGGGCCCTGGGTAGACCTGGTGTCGCGGGCCCCGGGGTAGACCTGTTGTCCTAGAGCACTGGGTAGACCAGGTGTCGCGGGCCCCGGGGTAGACCTGGTGTCCCGTTCCCCGGGGTAGACCTGGTGTCCGAGGGCCCTGGGTAGACCTGGTGTCGCGGGCCCCGGGGTAGACCTGTTGTCCTAGAGCACGGGGTAGACCAGGTGTCGCGGGCCCCGGGGTAGACCTGGTGTCCCAGGGCCCGGGGTAGACCTGGTGTCCCGTTCCCCGGGGTAGACCTGGCGTCCTGGGACCATGGGTAGACCTGGTGTCCCGGGCGCCGGGGTAGACCTGGTGTCCCAGAGGCCGGGGTAGACCTGGTGTCGCGGGCCCCGGGGTAGACCTGGTGTCCCGGGACCATGGGTAGACCTGGTGTCCCAGGGCCCGGGGTAGACCTGGTGTCCCGTTCCCCGGGGTAGACCTGGTGTCCTGGGACCATGGGTAGACCTGGTGTCCCGGGCCCCGGGGTAGGCCCTGGGACACCAGGTCTACCCCGGGGAACGGGACAGCAGGTCTACCCCGAGTCCCGGGACACCAGGTCTACCCGGCGCTCGAGGACACCGGGTCTACCCCGGGGAACGGGACACCAGGTCTACCCCGGCCCCCGGGACACCAGGTCTACCCCGGAGCCCCGGACACCAGGTCTACCCCGGCCCCCGGGACACCAGGTCTACCCCGGAGACCCGGACACCAGGTCTACCCCGGCCCCCGGGACACCAGGTCTACCCAGGGCTCTAGGACAACAGGTCTACCCCGCTTCTGGCCGGAGACACCAGGTCTACCCCGTCTTGTGCCGCAGACACCAGGTCTACCCCGTCTCGGGCCGGGGACACCAGGTCTACCCCGTCTCTGGCCGCGGACAGCCGGTCTACCCCGTCTCGGTCCGGGGACACCAGGTCTGCTGGCTCTCGGGCCGGGGACACCAGGTCTTCTCCGGATCTGGCGGGACACCAGGTCTACCCCGGCGCCCGGGACACCAGGTCTACCCCGGAGCCCGGTACACCAGGTCTACCCCGGCGCCCGGGACACCAGGTCTACCCCGGCGCCCGGGACACCAGGTCTACCCCGGAGCCCCGGACACCAGGTCTACCCCGGCCCCCGGGACACCAGGTCTACCCCGGCGCCCGGGACACCAGGTCTACCCCGGCGCCCGGGACACCAGGTCTACCCCGGAGCCCGGGACACCAGGTCTACCCCGGAGCCCGGGACACCAGGTCTACCCCGGCCCCCGGGACACCAGGTCTACCCCGGCGCCCGGGACACCAGGTCTACCCCGGAGACCCGGACACCAGGTCTACCCCGGCCCCCGGGACACCAGGTCTACCCCGGGCTCTAGGACAACAGGTCTACCCCGCTTCTGGCCGGAGACACCAGGTCTACCCCGTCTTGTGCCGCAGACACCAGGTCTACCCCGTCTCGGGCCGGGGACACCAGGTCTACCCCGTCTCTGGCCGCGGACAGCCGGTCTACCCCGTCTCGGTCCGGGGACACCAGGTCTGCTGGCTCTCGGGCCGGGGACACCAGGTCTTCTCCGGATCTGGCGGGACACCAGGACTACCCCGGTCCCTGGGACACCAGGTCTACCCCGGCGCCCGGGACACCAGGTCTACCCCGGAGCCCCGGAAGCCAGGTCTACCCCGGCCCCCGGGACACCAGGTCTACCCCGGAGACCCGGACACCAGGTCTACCCCGGCCCCCGGGACACCAGGTCTACCCCGGAGCCCGGGACACCAGGTCTACCCCGGAGACCCGGACACCAGGTCTACCCCGGCCCCTGGGACACCAGGTCTACCCCGGAGCCCGGGACACCAGGTCTACCCCGGCCCCCGGGACACCAGGTCTACCCCGGAGCCCGGGACACCAGGTCTACCCCGGAGCCCGGGACACCAGGTCTACCCCGGCCCCTGGGACACCAGGTCTACCCCGGCCCCTGGGACACCAGGTCTACCCCGGAGCCCGGGACACCAGGTCTACCCCGGCCCCCGGGACACCAGGTCTACCCCGGAGCCCGGGACACCAGGTCTACCCCGGAGCCCCGGACACCAGGTCTACCCCGGTCCCCGGGACACCAGGTCTACCCCGGAGACCCGGACACCAGGTCTACCCCGGCCCCCGGGACACCAGGTCTACCCCGGGCTCTAGGACAACAGGTCTACCCCGCTTCTGGCCGGAGACACCAGGTCTACCCCGTCTTGTGCCGCAGACACCAGGTCTACCCCGTCTCGGGCCGGGGACACCAGGTCTACCCCGTCTCTGGCCGCGGACAGCCGGTCTACCCCGTCTCGGTCCGGGGACACCAGGTCTGCTGGCTCTCGGGCCGGGGACACCAGGTCTTCTCCGGATCTGGCGGGACACCAGGACTACCCCGGTCCCTGGGACACCAGGTCTACCCCGGCGCCCGGGACACCAGGTCTACCCCGGAGCCCCGGACACCAGGTCTACCCCGGCCCCCGGGACACCAGGTCTACCCCGGAGACCCGGACACCAGGTCTACCCCGGCCCCCGGGACACCAGGTCTACCCCGGAGCCCGGGACACCAGGTCTACCCCGGCCCCTGGGACACCAGGTCTACCCCGGCCCCTGGGACACCAGGTCTACCCCGGAGCCCGGGACACCAGGTCTACCCCGGCCCCCGGGACACCAGGTCTACCCCGGAGCCCGGGACACCAGGTCTACCCCGGAGCCCGGGACACCAGGTCTACCCCGGCCCCTGGGACACCAGGTCTACCCCGGCCCCTGGGACACCAGGTCTACCCCGGAGCCCGGGACACCAGGTCTACCCCGGCCCCCGGGACACCAGGTCTACCCCGGAGCCCGGGACACCAGGTCTACCCCGGAGCCCCGGACACCAGGTCTACCCCGGTCCCCGGGACACCAGGTCTACCCCGGAGACCCGGACACCAGGTCTACCCCGGCCCCCGGGACACCAGGTCTACCCCGGGCTCTAGGACAACAGGTCTACCCCGCTTCTGGCCGGAGACACCAGGTCTACCCCGTCTTGTGCCGCAGACACCAGGTCTACCCCGTCTCGGGCCGGGGACACCAGGTCTACCCCGTCTCTGGCCGCGGACAGCCGGTCTACCCCGTCTCGGTCCGGGGACACCAGGTCTGCTGGCTCTCGGGCCGGGGACACCAGGTCTTCTCCGGATCTGGCGGGACACCAGGTCTACCCCGGTCCCTGGGACACCAGGTCTACCCCGGCGCCCGGGACACCAGGTCTACCCCGGAGCCCGGGACACCAGGTCTACCCCGGCGCCCGGGACACCAGGTCTACCCCGGAGCCCCGGACACCAGGTCTACCCCGGCCCCCGGGACACCAGGTCTACCCCGGAGACCCGGACACCAGGTCTACCCCGGCGCCCGGGACACCAGGTCTACCCCGGAGCCCGGGACACCAGGTCTACCCCGGAGCCCGGGACACCAGGTCTACCCCGGCGCCCGGGACACCAGGTCTACCCCGGAGCCCGGGACACCAGGTCTACCCCGGCGCCCGGGACACCAGGTCTACCCCGGAGACCCGGACACCAGGTCTACCCCGGCCCCCGGGACACCAGGTCTACCCCGGGCTCTAGGACAACAGGTCTACCCCGCTTCTGGCCGGAGACACCAGGTCTACCCCGTCTTGTGCCGCAGACACCAGGTCTACCCCGTCTCGGGCCGGGGACACCAGGTCTACCCCGTCTCTGGCCGCGGACAGCCGGTCTACCCCGTCTCGGTCCGGGGACACCAGGTCTGCTGGCTCTCGGGCCGGGGACACCAGGTCTTCTCCGGATCTGGCGGGACACCAGGTCTACCCCGGTCCCTGGGACACCAGGTCTACCCCGGCGCCCGGGACACCAGGTCTACCCCGGAGCCCGGGACACCAGGTCTACCCCGGCGCCCGGGACACCAGGTCTACCCCGGCGCCCCGGACACCAGGTCTACCCCGGCCCCCGGGACACCAGGTCTACCCCGGAGACCCGGACACCAGGTCTACCCCGGCGCCCGGGACACCAGGTCTACCCCGGAGCCCGGGACACCAGGTCTACCCCGGCGCCCGGGACACCAGGTCTACCCCGGAGCCCGGGACACCAGGTCTACCCCGGCGCCCGGGACACCAGGTCTACCCCGGAGCCCGGGACACCAGGTCTACCCCGGCGCCCGGGACACCAGGTCTACCCCGGAGACCCGGACACCAGGTCTACCCCGGCCCCCGGGACACCAGGTCTACCCCGGGCTCTAGGACAACAGGTCTACCCCGCTTCTGGCCGGAGACACCAGGTCTACCCCGTCTTGTGCCGCAGACACCAGGTCTACCCCGTCTCGGGCCGGGGACACCAGGTCTACCCCGTCTCTGGCCGCGGACAGCCGGTCTACCCCGTCTCGGTCCGGGGACACCAGGTCTGCTGGCTCTCGGGCCGGGGACACCAGGTCTTCTCCGGATCTGGCGGGACACCAGGTCTACCCCGGTCCCTGGGACACCAGGTCTACCCCGGCGCCCGGGACACCAGGTCTACCCCGGAGCCCGGGACACCAGGTCTACCCCGGCGCCCGGGACACCAGGTCTACCCCGGAGCCCCGGACACCAGGTCTACCCCGGCCCCCGGGACACCAGGTCTACCCCGGAGACCCGGACACCAGGTCTACCCCGGCGCCCGGGACACCAGGTCTACCCCGGCGCCCGGGACACCAGGTCTACCCCGGAGCCCGGGACACCAGGTCTACCCCGGCGCCCGGGACACCAGGTCTACCCCGGCGCCCGGGACACCAGGTCTACCCCGGAGCCCGGGACACCAGGTCTACCCCGGCGCCCGGGACACCAGGTCTACCCCGGAGCCCCGGACACCAGGTCTACCCCGGCCCCCGGGACACCAGGTCTACCCCGGAGACCCGGACACCAGGTCTACCCCGGCGCCCGGGACACCAGGTCTACCCCGGAGCCCGGGACACCAGGTCTACCCCGGCGCCCGGGACACCAGGTCTACCCCGGAGCCCGGGACACCAGGTCTACCCCGGCGCCCGGGACACCAGGTCTACCCCGGAGCCCCGGACACCAGGTCTACCCCGGCCCCCGGGACACCAGGTCTACCCCGGAGACCCGGACACCAGGTCTACCCCGGCGCCCGGGACACCAGGTCTACCCCGGAGCCCGGGACACCAGGTCTACCCCGGCGCCCGGGACACCAGGTCTACCCCGGAGCCCCGGACACCAGGTCTACCCCGGCCCCCGGGACACCAGGTCTACCCCGGAGACCCGGACACCAGGTCTACCCCGGCCCCCGGGACACCAGGTCTACCCCGGAGCCCGGGACACCAGGTCTACCCCGGAGCCCGGGACACCAGGTCTACCCCGGCCCCTGGGACACCAGGTCTACCTCGCGCCGGCGGGACTTAGTCAAATAGCGGCGGGTGCCGGGTAGACCTGTTGTCTCGGCCGGCTGCGGAAGTTCACCAAGGGGTCGCTGTTGTCGGCTGCCTCCGGCTGCCTCATCGTAGACTGCGGCCTGAGGCGGCGCCCCTTCCCGGTCGATCTCCATCGGTCCTCTTGGAGGCCTCGGCGGCTTGGGACTTATCTGCCCGTATTATGGGAGCGAGGTGACGGGCCGCATCCCCGTAGGTTGGCTGAGGCTGTGCCTACGTTTAAGGCGGAGAGGAGCAGCCGCACTCAGATGGCCGGCAAAGGGAAAAAGCCAGTGTTCCGCCTAGCCGGGGCGAGTCTCCTTGTGGCTCGGCTCCGGCTCCCGTCCCTCCCGGGGAAGTTGGCACAGTGAGAGCGAGGCCGAGAGAGAAGGGCTGAGAAAAGACGGACCGGATCCCCCCGAGAGACCGAGAGAGAAGGGCTGCGAGCGGAGGGGCCGGTTCCCCCGGGAGGCCGAGAGATTGAGAGAGAGAGAGAGAGAGAGAGAAGGGGCCGGATTCCCCCCGGGATGCCGAGAGAG
>NW_027428356.1:85000-87500 GCF_047830755.1 Zonotrichia albicollis | reverse complement strand
TAAAGGTACGACGTGCGCAGCTCCCACAGGAGAATGGGTTTGTGAGGTATGCCACCGAGGCTTTGCCACCAAGATTGGCTTGGGTCAGCATAAGAGGATAAGACATCCTCTTGTGCGAAATTTGGAGCGGATTGCTGCTTCCCAGCCCAAAGTGCCATCGGCCCGAGGGGCCCACAAGCGAGTGTGGTCTGAAGAGGAAGAGGCCCTCCTGATGCAGTTGGTAGAAAGATACACTGGCAAGAGGAACATCAATCAACTTATTGCAGAGCACATCCCAACTAAGACGGCGAAACAAATAAGTGACAAGAGGCGAATTCTTGCGAAACATCTTGCTGTAAGGGATCAGGAAGATCCTGCTGGTGACATCGAGACGGAGCAACTATCTGAGCCTGTGCAATCGCCGA
Organism: Zonotrichia albicollis; assembly: GCF_047830755.1. Lineage (NCBI taxonomy): Eukaryota > Metazoa > Chordata > Aves > Passeriformes > Passerellidae > Zonotrichia > Zonotrichia albicollis. The sequence continues at coordinate 87,096 of NW_027428356.1, read as the reverse complement.
AAGAGGGACAGTTAAAACAGCATTACCGCGAGTTGATCAAAGCGGGATTATCGGTTGGGAAATTTACCATGTATCGGGAGGCCTTTGAAAAAATTGCTAATGGGCAAGATCTAGGTTGTGTGGTGAATGACGTATATAATGAGTTTCTCGGTATTCTAGGTGAGCCGAAACAACATACATCTATGGGCAGGAGCCGTAAGAAAAAGATCTATGATCAAAAATCCGGTAAGACACCAAACTGGATGTCAAAAAGAGCTATTAAGAGGGGTAAGTTCTTGCGATTTCAGTATCTTTTCAAGGTACACAGAAGGCGCCTCGCACGTATCATCTTGGACAGCACGGAGGCCTCACAATGCCAGATACCATCAGGCGATGTCCACGATCACTTTAAAGGTAGATGGGATACATCTGGGGTATTTAGTGGCCTCTCCGGTTTCCCCCCTTTTAAGGAGGTGGATAATGCGGTATTTGAGGCCCTAATTACCGATAAAGAAGTTGAAAAGAACGTGCAAGAGATGTGTAAAACCTCCGCTCCCGGGCCAGATGGGTTTACTTTGGGTCAGATTTCTGCAAAAGACCCAAAGTTCTCCCGGTTGACCGAGATCTTCAACCTCTGGCTAGTTACGGGCACTATTCCAGATGCGCTGCGGGACTGCAGGACGGTCTTGATTCCCAAGTCCTCAGAGGTAGAGAGGCTTGGTGATATCAATAACTGGAGACCAATCACCATCGGTTCTGTGGTGATTAGGTTGTTCTCCAGGATCGCTACGGCGAGACTTTCCCAAGCATGTCCCATCAACCCCCGACAACGGGGATTTATTCGTGCATCTGGTTGTGCCGAAAACCTCAAGTTGTTGCAACTTGTGGTAAAAACTGCGAAACGAGAGCATAAACATCTGGGGGTGGTGTTCGTGGACATCGCTAAGGCATTTGACACCGTGAGTCATCAGCATGTATTTGAGGGTCTGATGCAAAGAGGTGTGGACTCACACGTGGTTGAGTTGGTAAGGGAAATGTATCGGGATGTCAGAACGTGCATTTCCGTTGGAAAAGGCAAGACTGACCCCATATACATCCGCTCGGGTGTCAAACAAGGCGATCCTATGTCACCTTTGTTGTTCAATTTAGCGATGGACCCCCTTCTGTGTAAACTTGAAAAGGAAGGGAAAGGTTTCCATCATGGAGGTTGGAAAACTACGGCCATGGCATTTGCTGACGATCTAGTCCTGCTTAGTGATTCCTGGGATGGTATGTGTCATAACATCAAAATTTTGGAGACCTTTTGCAATCTTACTGGTCTTAATACAAAGGGAGAAAAATGTCATGGCTTTTACATCAAGCCAACAAAGGACTCTTACACCATCAATGAGTGCCCTGCGTGGGCCATTAATGGTTCTCCCCTCAATATGATCGACCCAGGGTGCTCTGAAAGATATCTGGGCACATGGGTCGACCCCTGGATCACTTTTGCGGACCCTAGATTATCCGAGAAACTCACAGATTGGCTCCAACGGATTAGTCGTTCACCTTTAAAGCCTCTTCAGAAGGTCGATATACTCAGGACTTATACTATTCCGAGACTGATATATCTGGCCGACCATACCGAAGTTAAGGTGAGCCTTCTCGAATCCCTTGATCAATTGATTCGCAATACGGTCAAGGAATGGCTCCATCTTCCACCGAGTACGTGTGATGCAATCTTGTATTCGAGTTTCAAAGATGGCGGTTTAGGGCTCATCAGATTGGTGGCGCTAATTCCAAGTATTCAGGCGCGAAGGCTTCACAGATTGGCACAGTCTTCGGATGAAACTCTTGTGAATTATTTAAAAGATATCCATCTAGAACGATTATTTGAAAATTTATGGGTAAAAGCAGGAGGGCCACGAGAGTCCATCCCATCAATATGGGAGCCCCTACCAATGGTAGATTTGGGCAATGATGATGAGGCCAGGTTGGAATGGGAAGCACCAACCCCTAAAATTTCATACCCAAAACCATGTAATTGGAGAAAACTTGAATTTCAAAAATGGACCCGTTTGGTATCCCAAGGTCATGGGATCGTAAATTTCGAAAATGATGAGATCAGTAACGCTTGG
>NW_027428356.1:72500-80000 GCF_047830755.1 Zonotrichia albicollis | reverse complement strand
GGGGTAGACCTGTTGTCCCAGGGCCCGGGGTAGACCTGGTGTCCCGGGCGCCAGGGTAGACCTGGTGTCCGAGGGCCCTGGGTAGACCTGGTGTCCGAGGGCCCTGGGTAGACCTGGTGTCCCAGGGCCCGGGGTAGACCTGGTGTCCCGGGGCCCGGGGTAGACCTGGTGTCCCAGGGCCCGGGGTAGACCTGGTGTCCCGTTCCCCGGGGTAGACCTGGTGTCCTGGGACCATGGGTAGACCTGGTGTCCCGTTCCCCGGGGTAGACCTGGTGTCCCGGGCCCCGGGGTAGACCTGGTGTCCCGTTCCCCGGGGTAGACCTGGTGTCAGAGGGCCCCGGGGTAGACCTGTTGTCCCAGGGCCCGGGGTAGACCTGGTGTCCCGGGCGCCAGGGTAGACCTGGTGTCCGAGGGCCCTGGGTAGACCTGGTGTCCGAGGGCCCTGGGTAGACCTGGGGTCCCAGGGCCCGGGGTAGACCTGGTGTCCCGGGCCCCGGGGTAGACCTGGTGTCCCAGGGCCCGGGGTAGACCTGGTGTCCCGTTCCCCGGGGTAGACCTGGTGTCCTGGGACCATGGGTAGACCTGGTGTCCCGTTCCCCGGGGTAGACCTGGTGTCCCGTTCCCCGGGGTAGACCTGGTGTCCCGGGCCCCGGGGTAGACCTGGTGTCCCGTTCCCCGGGGTAGACCTGGTGTCAGAGGGCCCCGGGGTAGACCTGTTGTCCCAGGGCCCGGGGTAGACCTGGTGTCCCGTTCCCCGGGGTAGACCTGGTGTCCGAGGGCCCTGGGTAGACCTGGTGTCCCGTTCCCCGGGGTAGACCTGGTGTCCCGGGCCCCGGGGTAGACCTGGTGTCCCGTTCCCCGGGGTAGACCTGGTGTCAGAGGGCCCCGGGGTAGACCTGTTGTCCCAGGGCCCGGGGTAGACCTGGTGTCCCGGGCGCCAGGGTAGACCTGGTGTCCGAGGGCCCTGGGTAGACCTGGTGTCCGAGGGCCCTGGGTAGACCTGGGGTCCCAGGGCCCGGGGTAGACCTGGTGTCCCGGGGCCCGGGGTAGACCTGGTGTCCCAGGGCCCGGGGTAGACCTGGTGTCCCGTTCCCCGGGGTAGACCTGGTGTCCTGGGACCATGGGTAGACCTGGTGTCCCGTTCCCCGGGGTAGACCTGGTGTCCCGGGCCCCGGGGTAGACCTGGTGTCCCGTTCCCCGGGGTAGACCTGGTGTCAGAGGGCCCCGGGGTAGACCTGGTGTCAGAGGGCCCCGGGGTAGACCTGTTGTCCCAGGGCCCGGGGTAGACCTGGTGTCCCGTTCCCCGGGGTAGACCTGGTGTCCGAGGGCCCTGGGTAGACCTGGTGTCCCGTTCCCCGGGGTAGACCTGGTGTCCCGTTCCCCGGGGTAGACCTGGTGTCAGAGGGCCCCGGGGTAGACCTGTTGTCCCAGGGCCCGGGGTAGACCTGGTGTCCCGGGCGCCAGGGTAGACCTGGTGTCCGAGGGCCCTGGGTAGACCTGGTGTCCGAGGGCCCTGGGTAGACCTGGTGTCCCAGGGCCCGGGGTAGACCTGGTGTCCCGGGGCCCGGGGTAGACCTGGTGTCCCAGGGCCCGGGGTAGACCTGGTGTCCCGTTCCACGGGGTAGACCTGGTGTCCTGGGACCATGGGTAGACCTGGTGTCCCGTTCCCCGGGGTAGACCTGGTGTCCCGTTCCCCGGGGTAGACCTGGTTTCCCGGGCCCCGGGGTAGACCTGGTGTCCCGTTCCCCGGGGTAGACCTGGTGTCAGAGGGCCCCGGGGTAGACCTGTTGTCCCAGGGCCCGGGGTAGACCTGGTGTCCCGTTCCCCGGGGTAGACCTGGTGTCCGAGGGCCCTGGGTAGACCTGGTGTCCCGTTCCCCGGGGTAGACCTGGTGTCCCGGGCCCCGGGGTAGACCTGGTGTCCCGTTCCCCGGGGTAGACCTGGTGTCAGAGGGCCCCGGGGTAGACCTGTTGTCCCAGGGCCCGGGGTAGACCTGGTGTCCCGTTCCCCGGGGTAGACCTGGTGTCCGAGGGCCCTGGGTAGACCTGGTGTCCCGGGGCCCGGGGTAGACCTGGTGTCCCGTTCCCCGGGGTAGACCTGGTGTCCGAGGGCCCTGGGTAGACCTGGTGTCGCGGGCCCCGGGGTAGACCTGTTGTCCTAGAGCACTGGGTAGACCAGGTGTCGCGGGCCCCGGGGTAGACCTGGTGTCCCAGGGCCCGGGGTAGACCTGGTGTCCCGTTCCCCGGGGTAGACCTGGTGTCCTGGGACCATGGGTAGACCTGGTGTCGCGGGCCCCGGGGTAGACCTGGTGTCCCAGGACCATGGGTAGACCTGGTGTCCCAGGGCCCGGGGTAGACCTGGTGTCCCGTTCCCCGGGGTAGACCTGGTGTCCTGGGACCATGGGTAGACCTGGTGTCCCGGGCCCCGGGGTAGGCCCTGGGACACCAGGTCTACCCCGGGGAACGGGACAGCAGGTCTACCCCGAGTCCCGGGACAACTGGTCTACCCGGCGCTCGAGGACACCGGGTCTACCCCGGCGCCCGGGACACCAGGTCTACCCCGGAGCCCGGGACACCAGGTCTACCCCGGTCCCTGGGACACCAGGTCTACCCGGCGCTCGAGGACACCAGGTCTACCCCGCAGCCCGGGACACCAGGTCTACCCCGGCCCCCGGGACACCAGGTCTACCCCCGAGCCCGGGACACCAGGTCTACCCCGGCCCCTGGGACACCAGGTCTACCCCGGCCCCCGGGACACCAGGTCTACCCCGGCCCCTGGGACACCAGGTCTACCCCGGCGCCTGGGACACCAGGTCTACCCCGGAGCCCGGGACACCAGGTCTACCCCGGTCCCCGGGACACCAGGTCTACCCAGCGCTCTAGGACAACAGGTCTACCCCGGCGCCCGGGACACCAGGTCTACCCAGGGCTCTAGGACAACAGGTCTACCCCGGCGCCCGGGATACCAGGTCTACCCAGGGCTCTAGGACAACAGGTCTACCCCGCTTCTGGCCCCTGGGACACCAGGTCTACCCCGTCTTGTGCCGAAGACACCAGGTCTACCCCGGAGCCCGGGACACCAGGTCTACCCCGGCGCCCGGGACACCAGGTCTACCCCGGAGCCCGGGACACCAGGTCTACCCCGGCCCCTGGGACACCAGGTCTACCCCGGAGCCCGGGACACCAGGTCTACCCCGGAGCCCGGGACACCAGGTCTACCCGGGGCTCTAGGACAACAGGTCTACCCCGCTTCTGGCCGGAGACACCAGGTCTACCCCGTCTTGTGCCGCAGACACCAGGTCTACCCCGTCTCGGGCCGGGGACACCAGGTCTACCCCGTCTCGGTCCGGGGACACCAGGTCTGCTGGCTCTCGGGCCGGGGACACCAGGTCTTCTCCGGATCTGGCGGGACACCAGGTCTACCCCGGTCCCTGGGACACCAGGTCAACCCCGGCGCCCGGGACACCAGGTCTACCCCGGCGCCCGGGACACCAGGTCTACCCCGGCGCCCGGGACACCAGGTCTACCCCGGAGCCCGGGACACCAGGTCTACCCCGGCGCCCGGGACACCAGGTCTACCCCGGAGCCCCGGACACCAGGTCTACCCCGGCCCCCGGGACACCAGGTCTACCCCGGGCTCTAGGACAACAGGTCTACCCCGCTTCTGGCCGGAGACACCAGGTCTACCCCGTCTTGTGCCGCAGACACCAGGTCTACCCCGTCTCGGGCCGGGGACACCAGGTCTACCCCGTCTCTGGCCGCGGACAGCCGGTCTACCCCGTCTCGGTCCGGGGACACCAGGTCTGCTGGCTCTCGGGCCGGGGACACCAGGTCTTCTCCGGATCTGGCGGGACACCAGGTCTACCCCGGTCCCTGGGACACCAGGTCTACCCCGGAGCCCGGGACACCAGGTCTACCCCGGTCCCTGGGACACCAGGTCTACCCCGGTCCCTGGGACACCAGGTCTACCCCGGAGCCCGGGACACCAGGTCTACCCCGGCGCCCGGGACACCAGGTCTACCCCGGAGCCCGGGACACCAGGTCTACCCCGGCGCCCGGGACACCAGGTCTACCCCGGAGCCCCGGACACCAGGTCTACCCCGGCCCCCGGGACACCAGGTCTACCCCGGAGACCCGGACACCAGGTCTACCCCGGCCCCCGGGACACCAGGTCTACCCCGGCCCCCGGGACACCAGGTCTACCCCGGCGCCCGGGACACCAGGTCTACCCCGGAGCCCGGGACACCAGGTCTACCCCGGCGCCCGGGACACCAGGTCTACCCCGGAGACCCGGACACCAGGTCTACCCCGGCCCCCGGGACACCAGGTCTACCCCGGCGCCCGGGACACCAGGTCTACCCCGGAGCCCGGGACACCAGGTCTACCCCGGCGCCCGGGACACCAGGTCTACCCCGGAGCCCGGGACACCAGGTCTACCCCGGCGCCCGGGACACCAGGTCTACCCCGGAGCCCCGGACACCAGGTCTACCCCGGCCCCCGGGACACCAGGTCTACCCCGGAGACCCGGACACCAGGTCTACCCCGGCCCCCGGGACACCAGGTCTACCCCGGCGCCCGGGACACCAGGTCTACCCCGGAGCCCGGGACACCAGGTCTACCCCGGAGCCCCGGACACCAGGTCTACCCCGGCCCCCGGGACACCAGGTCTACCCCGGAGACCCGGACACCAGGTCTACCCCGGCCCCCGGGACACCAGGTCTACCCCGGCGCCCGGGACACCAGGTCTACCCCGGAGCCCGGGACACCAGGTCTACCCCGGCGCCCGGGACACCAGGTCTACCCCGGAGCCCCGGACACCAGGTCTACCCCGGCGCCCGGGACACCAGGTCTACCCCGGAGCCCGGGACACCAGGTCTACCCCGGCGCCCGGGACACCAGGTCTACCCCGGAGCCCCGGACACCAGGTCTACCCCGGCCCCCGGGACACCAGGTCTACCCCGGAGCCCGGGACACCAGGTCTACCCCGGCCCCTGGGACACCAGGTCTACCTCGCGCCGGCGGGACTTAGTCAAATAGCGGCGGGTGCCGGGTAGACCTGTTGTCTCGGCCGGCTGCGGAAGTTCACCAAGGGGTCGCTGTTGTCGGCTGCCTCCGGCTGCCTCATCGTAGGCTGCGGCCTGAGGCGGCGCCCCTTCCCGGTCGATCTCCATCGGTCCTCTTGGAGGCCTCGGCGGCTTGGGACTTATCTGCCCGTATTATGGGAGCGAGGTGACGGGCCGCATCCCCGTAGGTTGGCTGAGGCTGTGCCTACGTTTAAGGCGGAGAGGAGCAGCCGCACTCAGGTGGCCGGCAAAGGGAAAAAGCCAGTGTTCCGCCTAGCCGGGGCGAGTCTCCTTGTGGCTCGGCTCCGGCTCCCGTCCCTCCCGGGGAAGTTGGCACAGTGAGAGTGAGGCCGAGAGAGAAGGGCTGAGAAAAGACGGACCGGATCCCCCCGAGAGACCGAGAGAGAAGGGCTGCGAGCGGAGGAGCCGGTTCCCCCGGGAGGCCGAGAGATAGAGAGAGAGAGAGAGAGAGAGAAGGGGCCGGATTCCCCCCGGGATGCCGAGAGAGAAGGGCTGCCGAGCGGAGGGGCCGGATTCCCCCCGGGATGCCGAGAGAGAAGGGCTGCCGAGCGGAGGGGCCCGGTTTCCCCCGGGATGCCGAGAGAGAAGGGCTGCCAGCGGGGAGGGGCCGGTTTCCCCCGGGATGCCGAGAGAGAAGGGCTGCCGAGCGGAGGGGCCGGATCTCCCCCCGGGATGCCGAGAGAGAAGGGCTGCCGAGCGGAGGGGCCGGATCTCCCCCCGGGATGCCGAGAGAGAAGGGCTGCCGAGCGGAGGGGCCGGATCTCCCCCCGGGATGCCGAGAGAGAAGGGCTGCCGAGCGGAGGGGCCGGTTTCCCCCCGGGATGCCGAGAGAGAAGGGCTGCCGAGCGGAGGGGCCGGATCTCCCCCCGGGATGCCGAGAGAGAAGGGCTGCCGAGCGGAGGGGCCGGATCTCCCCCCGGGATGCCGAGAGAGAAGGGCTGTGAAAGGCGATTCGAGAGAGCCGCTTGGCGGGCGAGGCGGCGGCGCCTCGTCCCTTTTGTGCCTGGCCTTAAGCCGGGGCCCACTCGGCGGGCACTGTTTCGGGCCGTCCGCCCGCCTGGTGAAGCTGCGGAGCCGGGGTCGGGGCGCCCCGTCCCCGGGCCGCCTCGTTGAAGCCGTCCCCCTTCCTCGGCCTTAAGCCGGGGACCCGCGTTGGCGGGCGGAGTTTTTCGGAGTTGACGGACCCGGCACCCGACAGAGAGAGAGAGAGAGAGAGAGAGAGAGAGAGTCCGAGAGCCCCCCGGACCTTTCCCGGGCGAGGCGGCGGCGCCTCGTCCACCTCGGTCGCGGGCGCATCGACCGAGCCCCTTGGGCCGGGCGGGCTGGGTTGCCACGCGGGTCCGCGTTTTTTCTTTTTTTTCCGCGGTTTAGGCGCGCCGGTGCGCGGGCAGAGAGTGGGGGCGCCCGCCCGGCCTCCGCGGATTTTTCTCTGGCGGCCTTAAGCCGCGGCACCGAGGAGCCGTTGCGACGAAGGCGCGCGCGGGCCACGTCGGCGAGAGAGAAGGGAGCGAGCGGGATGTCTGGGGCTCCGTGGGGGAGTGAGACTCGTAACTCGCCCCCGCGGGTGCCTCCGGCGTCCCGGGCCCGCGGCCCCCGTGGCTAGCACGGGTCGCTGCGAACGCCGCCTCCATGTGCCTTTTTGTCGTGCCGTTCCTCCGGCTATTTTTTTTCCGGAAAGGGAAAGCCGGCCGCCGGCGGCGCGCGGTCCGGTGGCACGTATTTCTCGCACGCTCGGCCGGGTTCCCCGGGCCGGAAGGGGAAGCCGAGTCCCCCCGGCCTGGCGGGCCAGCCCAGTCCCAGTCCTGCCGTTGCCTAGCCGAGAAGGGAATCCGTTGGCGCCCGCGGGCGGGCGGGCGGGTGGCGGCACCCCCCGCGCTCCTCCTCTGCCGCGAGCGCTCCGCAGGCGGGGCTGGGCGGCCGTCGCCCCGTTGTCCCAGGACCGTGGCCGTGGGGGGGCCGTCGTCGTCGCCGTCGTCGGCGCGGCTCCTTCCTCGGCCGCACTCGATCGATGAGGCTTTTCGGGTGGCGTCGGAGAGGGCCCCCGGCCGGCCGGCTCTCCTTCCGGGGCTTCTCTGTCGCGGGGAAGTCACGGCGGGGGTGTCCGCTGCTCGGGCAGGGCGGTCTCCTTTTCCAGTTCGCTTCCCGTCGCAGGCGAGGTGTCGCCCCTCCCGCTGCCGGGGAGGGCGGCTTTACCGACCCCAGCTGTGTGACGGCCGCGTGGCCCCGCTAGCCTACAGGTGTCCTTCGAAAACCACGCGAGGTGCCGGTGCCGGCCCCGGTCCGGGTTAGCGCCCCGTGGGTGCCGGCCGCGAGCAGCGCCGGGCGGCGGTGCGGTTGGAGCTGAGCCGCGGGTCATGGATGGCGAGAGAGAAGAGAGGGCGAAAACGACCCGAGAACCGATGGGGCGCGGACGGGGG
>NW_027428356.1:52500-60000 GCF_047830755.1 Zonotrichia albicollis | reverse complement strand
CCGCCGGACTCGGTCTGCGGCAGCCCGGGGCTCGGGGTAGACCTGCTGTCCGGCGCCGGACTTAGGCTACGGCAGCCCGGGCCCCGGGGTAGACCTGTTGTCCCAGGGCCCGGGGTAGACCTGGTGTCCCTAACCCACACCCTAACCCTAACCCTAACCCTAACCCCAACCCCAACCCCAACCCACACCCTAACCCTAACCCTAACCCTAACCCCAACCCCAACCCCAACCCCAACCCTAAACCTAACCCTACCCCTTACCCCAACCCTAACCCTAACCCTTACCCCAACCCCAACCCCAACCCCAACCCCAACCCCAACCCTAACCCCTACCCCAACCCCAACCCCAACCCTTACCCTAACCCTAACCCTTGCCCCAACCCCAACCCGAACCCTAACCCTAACCCTAACCCTTACCCCAACCCCAACCCTTACCCTAACCCTAACCCCGGGGTAGACCTGGTGTCCGAGGGCCCCGGGGTAGACCGGGTGTCGCGGGCCCCGGGGTAGACCTGGTTTCCCTAACCCTAACCCTAACCCTAACCCTAACCCCAAGCCCAACCCCAACCCCAACCCTAACCCCTACCCCAACCCCAACCCCAACCCTTACCCTAACCCTAACCCTTACCCCAACCCTTACCCTAACCCTAACCCTAACCCCCGGGTAGACCTGGTGACCGAGGGCCCCGGGGTAGACCCGGTGTCGCGGGCCCCGGGGTAGACCTGGTTTCCCTAACCCCAACCCCAACCCCAACCCCAACCCTAACCCTAACCCTAACCCCAACCCCAACCCCAACCCACACCCTAACCCTAACCCTAACCCCGAGGCAGACCTGGTGTCCCAGGGCCCGGGGTAGACCTGGTGTCAGAGGGCCCCGGGGTAGACCTGGTGTCCCAGGGCCCGGGGTAGACCTGGTGTCCCGTTCCCCGGGGTAGACCTGTTGTCCTAGAGCACTGGGTAGACCAGGTGTCGCGGGCCCCGGGGTAGACCTGGTGTCCCGTTCCCCGGGGTAGACCTGGTGTCAGAGGGCCCCGGGGTAGACCTGGTGTCCGAGGGCCCTGGGTAGACCTGGTGTCGCGGGCCCCGGGGTAGACCTGTTGTCCTAGAGCACTGGGTAGACCAGGTGTCGCGGGCCCCGGGGTAGACCTGGTGTCCCGTTCCCCGGGGTAGACCTGGTGTCAGAGGGCCCCGGGGTAGACCTGGTGTCCCAGGGCCCGGGGTAGACCTGGTGTCCCGGGGCCCGGGGTAGACCTGGTGTCCCGTTCCCCGGGGTAGACCTGGTGTCAGAGGGCCCCGGGGTAGACCTGTTGTCCCAGGGCCCGGGGTAGACCTGGTGTCCCGGGCGCCAGGGTAGACCTGGTGTCCGAGGGCCCTGGGTAGACCTGGTGTCCGAGGGCCCTGGGTAGACCTGGGGTCCCAGGGCCCGGGGTAGACCTGGTGTCCCGGGCCCCGGGGTAGACCTGGTGTCCCAGGGCCCGGGGTAGACCTGGTGTCCCGTTCCCCGGGGTAGACCTGGTGTCCTGGGACCATGGGTAGACCTGGTGTCCCGTTCCCCGGGGTAGACCTGGTGTCCCGTTCCCCGGGGTAGACCTGGTGTCAGAGGGCCCCGGGGTAGACCTGGTGTCCCGTTCCCCGGGGTAGACCTGGTGTCAGAGGGCCCCGGGGTAGACCTGTTGTCCCAGGGCCCGGGGTAGACCTGGTGTCCCGTTCCCCGGGGTAGACCTGGTGTCCGAGGGCCCTGGGTAGACCTGGTGTCCCGTTCCCCGGGGTAGACCTGGTGTCCCGGGCCCCGGGGTAGACCTGGTGTCCCGTTCCCCGGGGTAGACCTGGTGTCAGAGGGCCCCGGGGTAGACCTGTTGTCCCAGGGCCCGGGGTAGACCTGGTGTCCCGGGCGCCAGGGTAGACCTGGTGTCCGAGGGCCCTGGGTAGACCTGGTGTCCGAGGGCCCTGGGTAGACCTGGTGTCCCAGGGCCCGGGGTAGACCTGGTGTCCCGGGGCCCGGGGTAGACCTGGTGTCCCAGGGCCCGGGGTAGACCTGGTGTCCCGTTCCCCGGGGTAGACCTGGTGTCCTGGGACCATGGGTAGACCTGGTGTCCCGTTCCCCGGGGTAGACCTGGTGTCCCGGGCCCCGGGGTAGACCTGGTGTCCCGTTCCCCGGGGTAGACCTGGTGTCAGAGGGCCCCGGGGTAGACCTGTTGTCCCAGGGCCCGGGGTAGACCTGGTGTCCCGGGCGCCAGGGTAGACCTGGTGTCCGAGGGCCCTGGGTAGACCTGGTGTCCGAGGGCCCTGGGTAGACCTGGGGTCCCAGGGCCCGGGGTAGACCTGGTGTCCCGGGCCCCGGGGTAGACCTGGTGTCCCAGGGCCCGGGGTAGACCTGGTGTCCCGTTCCCCGGGGTAGACCTGGTGTCCTGGGACCATGGGTAGACCTGGTGTCCCGTTCCCCGGGGTAGACCTGGTGTCCCGTTCCCCGGGGTAGACCTGGTGTCCCGGGCCCCGGGGTAGACCTGGTGTCCCGTTCCCCGGGGTAGACCTGGTGTCAGAGGGCCCCGGGGTAGACCTGTTGTCCCAGGGCCCGGGGTAGACCTGGTGTCCCGTTCCCCGGGGTAGACCTGGTGTCCGAGGGCCCTGGGTAGACCTGGTGTCCCGTTCCCCGGGGTAGACCTGGTGTCCCGGGCCCCGGGGTAGACCTGGTGTCCCGTTCCCCGGGGTAGACCTGGTGTCAGAGGGCCCCGGGGTAGACCTGTTGTCCCAGGGCCCGGGGTAGACCTGGTGTCCCGTTCCCCGGGGTAGACCTGGTGTCCGAGGGCCCTGGGTAGACCTGGTGTCCGAGGGCCCTGGGTAGACCTGGGGTCCCAGGGCCCGGGGTAGACCTGGTGTCCCGGGGCCCGGGGTAGACCTGGTGTCCCAGGGCCCGGGGTAGACCTGGTGTCCCGTTCCCCGGGGTAGACCTGGTGTCCTGGGACCATGGGTAGACCTGGTGTCCCGTTCCCCGGGGTAGACCTGGTGTCCCGGGCCCCGGGGTAGACCTGGTGTCCCGTTCCCCGGGGTAGACCTGGTGTCAGAGGGCCCCGGGGTAGACCTGGTGTCAGAGGGCCCCGGGGTAGACCTGTTGTCCCAGGGCCCGGGGTAGACCTGGTGTCCCGTTCCCCGGGGTAGACCTGGTGTCCGAGGGCCCTGGGTAGACCTGGTGTCCCGTTCCCCGGGGTAGACCTGGTGTCCCGTTCCCCGGGGTAGACCTGGTGTCAGAGGGCCCCGGGGTAGACCTGTTGTCCCAGGGCCCGGGGTAGACCTGGTGTCCCGGGCGCCAGGGTAGACCTGGTGTCCGAGGGCCCTGGGTAGACCTGGTGTCCGAGGGCCCTGGGTAGACCTGGTGTCCCAGGGCCCGGGGTAGACCTGGTGTCCCGGGGCCCGGGGTAGACCTGGTGTCCCAGGGCCCGGGGTAGACCTGGTGTCCCGTTCCACGGGGTAGACCTGGTGTCCTGGGACCATGGGTAGACCTGGTGTCCCGTTCCCCGGGGTAGACCTGGTGTCCCGTTCCCCGGGGTAGACCTGGTTTCCCGGGCCCCGGGGTAGACCTGGTGTCCCGTTCCCCGGGGTAGACCTGGTGTCAGAGGGCCCCGGGGTAGACCTGTTGTCCCAGGGCCCGGGGTAGACCTGGTGTCCCGTTCCCCGGGGTAGACCTGGTGTCCGAGGGCCCTGGGTAGACCTGGTGTCCCGTTCCCCGGGGTAGACCTGGTGTCCCGGGCCCCGGGGTAGACCTGGTGTCCCGTTCCCCGGGGTAGACCTGGTGTCAGAGGGCCCCGGGGTAGACCTGTTGTCCCAGGGCCCGGGGTAGACCTGGTGTCCCGTTCCCCGGGGTAGACCTGGTGTCCGAGGGCCCTGGGTAGACCTGGTGTCCCGGGGCCCGGGGTAGACCTGGTGTCCCGTTCCCCGGGGTAGACCTGGTGTCCGAGGGCCCTGGGTAGACCTGGTGTCGCGGGCCCCGGGGTAGACCTGTTGTCCTAGAGCACTGGGTAGACCAGGTGTCGCGGGCCCCGGGGTAGACCTGGTGTCCCAGGGCCCGGGGTAGACCTGGTGTCCCGTTCCCCGGGGTAGACCTGGTGTCCTGGGACCATGGGTAGACCTGGTGTCGCGGGCCCCGGGGTAGACCTGGTGTCCCAGGACCATGGGTAGACCTGGTGTCCCAGGGCCCGGGGTAGACCTGGTGTCCCGTTCCCCGGGGTAGACCTGGTGTCCTGGGACCATGGGTAGACCTGGTGTCCCGGGCCCCGGGGTAGGCCCTGGGACACCAGGTCTACCCCGGGGAACGGGACAGCAGGTCTACCCCGAGTCCCGGGACAACTGGTCTACCCGGCGCTCGAGGACACCGGGTCTACCCCGGCGCCCGGGACACCAGGTCTACCCCGGAGCCCGGGACACCAGGTCTACCCCGGTCCCTGGGACACCAGGTCTACCCGGCGCTCGAGGACACCAGGTCTACCCCGCAGCCCGGGACACCAGGTCTACCCCGGCCCCCGGGACACCAGGTCTACCCCCGAGCCCGGGACACCAGGTCTACCCCGGCCCCTGGGACACCAGGTCTACCCCGGCCCCCGGGACACCAGGTCTACCCCGGCCCCTGGGACACCAGGTCTACCCCGGCGCCTGGGACACCAGGTCTACCCCGGAGCCCGGGACACCAGGTCTACCCCGGTCCCCGGGACACCAGGTCTACCCAGCGCTCTAGGACAACAGGTCTACCCCGGCGCCCGGGACACCAGGTCTACCCAGGGCTCTAGGACAACAGGTCTACCCCGGCGCCCGGGATACCAGGTCTACCCAGGGCTCTAGGACAACAGGTCTACCCCGCTTCTGGCCCCTGGGACACCAGGTCTACCCCGTCTTGTGCCGAAGACACCAGGTCTACCCCGGAGCCCGGGACACCAGGTCTACCCCGGCGCCCGGGACACCAGGTCTACCCCGGAGCCCGGGACACCAGGTCTACCCCGGCCCCTGGGACACCAGGTCTACCCCGGAGCCCGGGACACCAGGTCTACCCCGGAGCCCGGGACACCAGGTCTACCCGGGGCTCTAGGACAACAGGTCTACCCCGCTTCTGGCCGGAGACACCAGGTCTACCCCGTCTTGTGCCGCAGACACCAGGTCTACCCCGTCTCGGGCCGGGGACACCAGGTCTACCCCGTCTCGGTCCGGGGACACCAGGTCTGCTGGCTCTCGGGCCGGGGACACCAGGTCTTCTCCGGATCTGGCGGGACACCAGGTCTACCCCGGTCCCTGGGACACCAGGTCAACCCCGGCGCCCGGGACACCAGGTCTACCCCGGCGCCCGGGACACCAGGTCTACCCCGGCGCCCGGGACACCAGGTCTACCCCGGAGCCCGGGACACCAGGTCTACCCCGGCGCCCGGGACACCAGGTCTACCCCGGAGCCCCGGACACCAGGTCTACCCCGGCCCCCGGGACACCAGGTCTACCCCGGGCTCTAGGACAACAGGTCTACCCCGCTTCTGGCCGGAGACACCAGGTCTACCCCGTCTTGTGCCGCAGACACCAGGTCTACCCCGTCTCGGGCCGGGGACACCAGGTCTACCCCGTCTCTGGCCGCGGACAGCCGGTCTACCCCGTCTCGGTCCGGGGACACCAGGTCTGCTGGCTCTCGGGCCGGGGACACCAGGTCTTCTCCGGATCTGGCGGGACACCAGGTCTACCCCGGTCCCTGGGACACCAGGTCTACCCCGGAGCCCGGGACACCAGGTCTACCCCGGTCCCTGGGACACCAGGTCTACCCCGGTCCCTGGGACACCAGGTCTACCCCGGCGCCCGGGACACCAGGTCTACCCCGGAGCCCGGGACACCAGGTCTACCCCGGCGCCCGGGACACCAGGTCTACCCCGGAGCCCGGGACACCAGGTCTACCCCGGCGCCCGGGACACCAGGTCTACCCCGGAGCCCCGGACACCAGGTCTACCCCGGCCCCCGGGACACCAGGTCTACCCCGGAGACCCGGACACCAGGTCTACCCCGGCCCCCGGGACACCAGGTCTACCCCGGCCCCCGGGACACCAGGTCTACCCCGGCGCCCGGGACACCAGGTCTACCCCGGAGCCCGGGACACCAGGTCTACCCCGGCGCCCGGGACACCAGGTCTACCCCGGAGACCCGGACACCAGGTCTACCCCGGCCCCCGGGACACCAGGTCTACCCCGGCGCCCGGGACACCAGGTCTACCCCGGAGCCCGGGACACCAGGTCTACCCCGGCGCCCGGGACACCAGGTCTACCCCGGAGCCCGGGACACCAGGTCTACCCCGGCGCCCGGGACACCAGGTCTACCCCGGAGCCCCGGACACCAGGTCTACCCCGGCCCCCGGGACACCAGGTCTACCCCGGAGACCCGGACACCAGGTCTACCCCGGCCCCCGGGACACCAGGTCTACCCCGGCGCCCGGGACACCAGGTCTACCCCGGAGCCCGGGACACCAGGTCTACCCCGGAGCCCCGGACACCAGGTCTACCCCGGCCCCCGGGACACCAGGTCTACCCCGGAGACCCGGACACCAGGTCTACCCCGGCCCCCGGGACACCAGGTCTACCCCGGCGCCCGGGACACCAGGTCTACCCCGGAGCCCGGGACACCAGGTCTACCCCGGCGCCCGGGACACCAGGTCTACCCCGGAGCCCCGGACACCAGGTCTACCCCGGCGCCCGGGACACCAGGTCTACCCCGGAGCCCGGGACACCAGGTCTACCCCGGCGCCCGGGACACCAGGTCTACCCCGGAGCCCCGGACACCAGGTCTACCCCGGCCCCCGGGACACCAGGTCTACCCCGGAGCCCGGGACACCAGGTCTACCCCGGCCCCTGGGACACCAGGTCTACCTCGCGCCGGCGGGACTTAGTCAAATAGCGGCGGGTGCCGGGTAGACCTGTTGTCTCGGCCGGCTGCGGAAGTTCACCAAGGGGTCGCTGTTGTCGGCTGCCTCCGGCTGCCTCATCGTAGGCTGCGGCCTGAGGCGGCGCCCCTTCCCGGTCGATCTCCATCGGTCCTCTTGGAGGCCTCGGCGGCTTGGGACTTATCTGCCCGTATTATGGGAGCGAGGTGACGGGCCGCATCCCCGTAGGTTGGCTGAGGCTGTGCCTACGTTTAAGGCGGAGAGGAGCAGCCGCACTCAGGTGGCCGGCAAAGGGAAAAAGCCAGTGTTCCGCCTAGCCGGGGCGAGTCTCCTTGTGGCTCGGCTCCGGCTCCCGTCCCTCCCGGGGAAGTTGGCACAGTGAGAGTGAGGCCGAGAGAGAAGGGCTGAGAAAAGACGGACCGGATCCCCCCGAGAGACCGAGAGAGAAGGGCTGCGAGCGGAGGAGCCGGTTCCCCCGGGAGGCCGAGAGATAGAGAGAGAGAGAGAGAGAGAGAAGGGGCCGGATTCCCCCCGGGATGCCGAGAGAGAAGGGCTGCCGAGCGGAGGGGCCGGATTCCCCCCGGGATGCCGAGAGAGAAGGGCTGCCG